>NW_008351177.1:594098-658156 GCF_000622305.1 Nannospalax galili
TTTGTTGCCATATCTGATGATTTGTTAAAAGTAAAAATGGTCATATGATGTAATAAGTGTGATTCGCTGTTTCTAAATGTTTAAATCATGTCAAACTGGTAAGTTCATACAGGGTTCATTGTTAATCTTTTACTGAGAATTTAGGTTGCAGTAAGGGGTTGTATTATGCATTTTTCAGTGATAAATAAAGAGAAAATATTATTAACAAAAATACATACATGAAAATAGTTTAATTGAAATTATCTCACAGCAGGGGATAATTGTGCCCTCCTCTCCCAGAAGTCATAGACTATCAAACAAAAAGTCTAGTGCCAAGTATTGAATGCTTGTCGTTAAGTTGTTAGTCATGGAAGCCCAAGAGCCCCACCCCTACCCCCCAAAAATACAGTCTATTGTCATGGCTCTTGGTTGCTTGTTATAACTTGAGAGTAAGACATTATTGCTGAAGCAAATACATACTTTTGCCACAGGACTTGGAAAAATAAAGCTGACCTGATCTGGAAGCCTTCTCCATGATGGCTAGCTCTTATAGTGTCAGAAGGTGCTATGTAGGCCAACAGCTGTCTGATTAGACTTAAGGCCCACTCATTAGAATATTACTCCTTCTTGGTCCTATAACCGTAGCCAAGAACTCATGGCTTGGGAGGTCTTAGACCCTAGAAAAGAACTTTCTATTGTAATTGTGATAAATTTATATAGTATCCAGCAGCCTTTTAAGTATTTATACTATCTGCAGATTAATGTATCTATTACCTCTCAGCAAAGAAACTTCTTTTTGCAGAAGATGGTGGTTGTTAGAGAGAACCACAACTGGTAAAAGTGCAGAGAAAAAAATGATTGTGGACTCCCTTCCCCAAATAGGACATCTCTTATACAACCTTACATTCAGGTCTCAAGGAACATGGCAGAAGAAGAAGGCCAAGAAGGACTGCTCTGAAAGTCTTCTCTATATTACAAGGATGGATATTACGCCCATGTACTCCGACCAGCTATGTTTGCCTGAAAAATGCCTACATAAGGCCATACCAGTCAACATTCCATCATGGATGAGGGCAGTGTTCACAAGACCCTACTCCCAGTGGAGGACCTACAAGCAGTTGGTGACTGACTGCTGAGGGAGGGGGAGATAGTTTTCTTGAAGGATGAGCCCTCTGGTAGGTTGCCCGTGCACCAGTGGTTAGCCTAATACCCATGTGCATATGGGTATATGAAAGAGTACAGCAAAGACTACTGACCAGACAACTCCATGGGGGACAGAAGTTTATTTGAGAGTAAACAGACCACTGGGCTGCCTCTCAGGGAGCAGAGAAACAGTAGCAAGCAGGAGAAGTCAGACATCTTCTACAGGCAGTTAAGTGGTTGGGTAACTTTCAATGAGGTAGGCTGGGCAGTTTAGCTCAGGATTGGTTGGTCTCCTGATAAACAGAGGGACTTTCCCAGGGCTAAGTTCAAATCTGCCATTTTAGACCACCATTTTAGGAGCCTGCCAGGAACCTCACATTCCAGCTTTTTGTTGATGATAAGGGTCTCTGGTGATCTTTCTTTAGCTATTTCCTGCTGGACAGGGACATTGGCAATGAGGGGTAGTCTCAAAAGGCTGAAACATTGGTCTGAAGTGTGTGGTCAGGTAGGCAGGCAGTGGTAGGTGTCCATGGAGGAATTTGTTAAGAGGCTCTGGTTCACTGACCATCAGGTCATCTCATTGTTTTTGTCTTGATAAAATTTAAAAGGCATGGAATAATCACCATTATAAGGAGGATGACTATCACTGGGCCGAGGAGGGGAAGGAGAAATAAAGACAAGAGTTGTTAGGCACAAATTCTAGGCAAAGAACCAGGAGAAGTCAGAACAAGGTGAATTTTTAGATCAGTTTCTTGATGAGGGCTTCCAAAGGCATCCATCAATTGAGTTTTTCCTCATTTTTCTTTTGGTTGCCGTGGCTGGACTCAGGATTTGCTTTTCAGGGACTTTGTTAGTTTTTGGAGTGACTAGAATCACAGTGTGAGTTCCCTCCCAAATGATCTCTAGACAGGGAGAGAGAAGAGATTTAGCAATCATTTACTTTTAGATAAAAACAATAGTGGATTTTTTTTTGCCACAGGTAGAGACTTCAGAGTTGATTAGGCTAGGATTTGAAGTCTTACACCTGAGTAGCATTTTCTTATTAAGAACAAAATCATTAGTACAAGACTGTCTAAATAACATCTTATATAAACTTAAGCATAATGTTGAGATGTTCAATCCTTTGGACTCTTAAATATGCCAATCATTTTACTCTTTGGTTATGTTTTCCTATTAGGTGTTTAAGACCATGCAGTTGACCCAATAAATTAATAAACCAATTTATTTTTACTCTTGAGGTCATTTGAGGATCTGTTCCTCAGAGGTCACATGGGCTTGAGAGGACCCTCTGGCTCCTTTCTTTTACCAGTTCCATCTATGTGAGGATAAGTCAAAGGTCCTGCTCGACCATGGCTTCACTTGGAAACTTTGAGGAAACATATCCTCTGTGTTTACCCTCCTCTTGCAGGCTGAACCCTGGTTTAAGTCCATCTGGTGGGGTTTCCGTGACCTCCCTGAACAAGAGGACAGGTGACTTATCACAGTTACAGGACATTTTGAGAGATGCTCCATAGTCCCCTGGAACTTAGTTGACCTTGGAGGGCAAGGAACAAAAATTGTGCCTTTAAGTCCCTCTAACCAGATTAGTATAGGCCTCAACAATATGTTTATTAAACACCCAAGAAGGTTAGTTACACCAATCTGGTACTTTTAATTATCATGTGTTATCCAGATAAAGCTTTTGCAAAAACCAAACATTCTCAGATAAACCTTGACTAGACATATATTTTTTTTCTTTAAACTAGTTGACTAAACTATGACCTTAGAAATTTATAATTTCTGTCTTATCCTTTATATGTTGAAACAAATCTATATAGACCTTTATCACTTTCATAGACTTTCTGATGTTTTTAATATTCTGGAACTATACATACATGGATCCTTCTTAATAAAATATCTCCATTTGCTTATCCTTCTAGAATCTTCTTTCATCTTCCCATTTTCTTTCTTAATAATCATGAGTGTTGCATCAAATTCTCCCCCACCCCTGGGGAGACACACGGGAGTGTGCTTTCTTGGTTCTCAGGTTCATGTGGTTCTAACAAACAAAATGGATTCCACAAAACACCTTGAAAGCAAACTAAAACCAAAAAATGGTATTTAACAAATAAGATTTTTACACAATGGGCTTAGATGCTATTTTATATAAGCAGTTAGCATTTGAAAGTTTTGTGAAACATTTAATAGACCTGAGATACTGTTTAAGAGATTTTAAAACAATTAGGGTGCCCAAGTTTATAAGGTCTTTGAATATATCATGAAAATATTTATATTTATAAATATTTACATGTGTATTTTGGTTAGGCATGCCAAAAATAAAACCAAAAATTCTTGTGCACAAAGAATGAGAAAGGAGAAAAAACTAAAGTGGCTACAGTTAAAAAATTGTCTTGACACAAACAATAGACAAAAATAATTATCATGGACTCACATAACACAATTACATGAAATCTAGGTGCACCAAGTAGGAGAAGACAGAAATCTTATATCTCTAGCTCTTTAATATGTAAAAGACTCAGTGATCTAAATGAAAGGGTTGTTTGTTATGTAGATTTAAGGTAGTGTCTTCTTTACATAGGAAGCCTTAAGAACTAAATAACTGAAGGATGTTATAAGTAAAAGCCTATCAATCTAAGAACCCTACCAATACCTCAGAAAGAACATGTGAACGAAGCAAAAATAACTTTGCAAGGCAGATTTTACTTTTGCATAAGGGTGTTTAAAGGACTCTGCTTAAAGAGAGAAGATTTAAGTTGCCTAGACCATCAGGTTCAGAGATGCACCAGGGCCTTCCCTTAAACAAAAGTCTTACAAAGTATGATGGGGTCAAAAGATTAGAATTTCTTGTCATAAACCAAGCTCTAAGTTTTACGGGTTTTGAAGGAGAAGAGTAATATTTAATGTTTCTTTTAGAGGAAGATGCCTTTACATATGAAGCCAGCAGAGTTCTCCTTGTCTTGTTATTAGCATAACGTAAATCAGAGGAGACAGGAAGAACAGTAAACATTAAGGTTTCAGGCTAAGAATAAATAAAATTTAAATAGTACTCAAAATAATCCCATTTAGAAGCAGGTTACAATAATGTTAAAATTTAAACTCCCATTGTGGAGGTCTGCTATTACCTCCTTAGTCTGACATGAAAATGCATTGACCGTGTTATAAGGCAATAGAGACTGTTGTAATCTCTTGCTTCTCTATGATCCAATCAAGACTCCAAGATGAAAACTAAAACAAAAATTGAAAGAGTATTAGGACATATGATTGAATGTCTGCAGTCCAGGGAATTCCTTGGTTACCATGATCCCCTAGAGTTCAGTAAATTCCTGGGTGTCACCATTTTGAATTATGCCATGTGGTTGAATTGAGATGGTGGCAAGGTCACACAGGTCACTACCATTTTGAAAATGTTACTGTTCAAGATGGCAACCAAGCCATGTGACTGTCCCCATATTGATGCTGTCATCACCCAAGATGGAGACAAGGTCACATGGTTGTCTCCCTCTTGGAGATGTCACCAGCCATGATGACAACCAGGCCACATGGCCACCTTAGTGAGATTGGCTCCATGATAAAATAAACCCATAATCCACCAGGATATAAACCCTATGGGATTCACATATCTCACAGTTTAAATGTGGACAGCAACCTTTTCTACTTTTAGAAAGCACCCAGTTCAGTCATATTGATATAGCAGGAGAAATTACCCTCAGGTATGTGGGCCCCAAATAGGAAAGCAAAACAAAGAAATACATGGCCTCAAACCAAGGGAAGGAGGGAGTCTGTGTCTCTCACCAGCCATTGCAACTGTGAATTTGAAACAATGTCCTCTGGATCTCTTTATTCCCAGATGCAGGCTGTTGCTGGAACAGAAACTCCTGAAGGGAGCAAAGAAATAAAGGGGGAACTATGTCCAGCACACACGTACTTGGACTGTTGCTCTGAGACTACATGTCTCACATGAGCATGGAGTATGACTCTCCTTGTTCGTCGAAATTTAAAAATGCTTATATCTAGTTAGAAAAATAGCTGCCTTGGGACCACTAAGCACTGCTTGGTGTGCAATGGTCCAAATTCCAGGCACCTCAGACTGTTCTTTCCCAACCCATGGAGAGAACTGTGGCGGAGAAAAAAGAACCCAAAAGCCTGAGGAAAATGTTCAGGAAAAATGTTTTTTAAAACCATTTTTTTTCCTTTTGTCCAAGAGGCAAGTGGTTTGCAGCCTCAAATGCCCTGAGGCAAGATAGCAAGATAGATAAAGAAGTTCACCTGCTTAGAAGCCAAATTCAGTGCACCTGTAAAAAACTTCCATATGGCCAACAAATAAATAAGTTATTACAATTTTGGGGCCCTTAGTGGATGCCAAGATGATATGGGGAGAAAGAGCATCCCCTAGAGGACTCTAAGTTTCATTTAAACAGAAGCTTTAGGACAAAGCCATGAGGCCATGAAGCTTTAGAGCCTGCATGGAGGTCAGACACGTGGCAGACTGGCAGCCACATGGCAGGGAGAAGAAAGCTTCAAAGAAAAGTAAAGAAGCACAAGATGTTGGGCAACCTAAAGTGTTTGGTTCAATAAAAGGAGGAATCGGGTCATAAGTAATCCAGGCATTCCTCCTGGGTTTTGAGCACCATATGTGTGGAAGAGGGCAGCAAAGACCACTGACCAGACAACTCCATGGGGAACAGCAGTTTACTTGAGAGAAAACAGAGCACTGAGCTGCCTCTCGGGGAACAAAAAATAATAGCAACAAGCAGGGGAAGTCAGACACCTTCTATAGGCAGTTAGGTAGTTGGGTAACTTTCCATGACGTAGGCTGGGCAGTTTAGCTCAGCATTGGTTGGTCTCCCAATAAGCAGAGGGACTTTCCTGGGGCCAAGTTCAAACCCTCCATTTTAGAATGTTGCGAGCTGCACCATTTTAGGAGCCTGCCAGGAACCTAACACTGGGCAACACTAATAGGACTCAGTATATCACACACTTACATACTGTGTGTATTGCACATGTATACACATGCATATATATGAAGAAGACGTATGTAAGAGGGGAATATGGGGGAACATAGGCAGAGTTATAGAGCGGGGAGTGAAGACATTCAAAGTCATGTATGACATTCTTGGAAAATTAAAAATTAAAAAATGAGTGCCAATGTGGTCTGGGTTTTCTTGGGGCATTCAGTATTAACTATTTTATAAAAAGAAAATATACACATGTGTGTGTGCATAATTTGATACGTGGGGTATATTTCCTAACAACTAATTGATTGTAAGGGTTATAAATCCTATGATTTTTTAAAAATATTGTTTTTACTTTCAAAAACTTGTCTACAAACTAAAAGGGCAGTACTTGTGATAAATTTGGAGACACCCACATATCAGAACACCCTGGCAAGAAGAACATGTTCCTTTATTACTTCCTAGTGATAAAAGTGTCACAATTAGACCTTTATTCAGCTAACAACTAAGCATACAAGTGGCCAGTTTCTATGTTAATAAGCAAGTTAACCTTCTAGAAAATGACAAAAAGAAATGTGAGAAGCAGGAGTGAGCTGAGGCCTGTGGGCAGTCAGGGGCTTCCATCAGGGGCTGTCTGCTGTCAATTCTAAAGATCTACAAGAGGCCTGAGTTTGCAGTTTGGCTTTTCAGAAGCCACTGAAGAGCTCTGCTTTCCAAGGAAACCAGGATTTGTCTAATCTTGAGTACTCAGGCAGGACTGAAGGACAGACTCATCTCCAGATACCACAAAGGGCATTTTTTCTGCTAACAGAATCTGTGCTCTCCTGAGTCTCTGATTCAGCTTGAGTCATTTATGAAACTCATGGGAAGCTTGTTTCTGCGTGATTCCCCAGCATAATTGCAAAAGTGTCATTATTCCATTGGCTAGCAAACTTGTCTCCTATGACCCAGTCACAGCAAGTGTGTGGAGTAGAGAATGTTCTCTCTAGAACCCGACTACTTTTCTTGGGTCCGCTCTTGGCTGCTGATTCTCATATCAGGAATGTTTGATATTGATGGACCAAAGTTACCAAATGATTCTCAATTAAACATGCCAATGCTAATGGACACATTACCTCATTTCCTCTCTAAACTCCATTCAAAGAGCCATGAATGAATGCAGATGTATATAATGTAAAGAAAGAAAAGCATCTGCCTTGAGAAGGAATGAAGAGATGATAGCCAATTTCAAATGCTAATTTAGTTCATTTTGGAAGCCAAGGAAGATATGGAAAGTGGTGAGTGACTGAATGAATATGATGGAGAAGCAAGTATGGAACTGGGAAGACTTGAAGAAGCAAGTGCTTCATGTCTGAGAACTCTAGAGATCATCAGAAATTGCCTGCCACGTTCCAGGTCTAATGCCTGGTTTAGGCAATGACATCTTTGAATCCCTGAAACCTTAGTATTTAGAGCTATAATAAGTTTGCAACTGTTGTAGGTAAATAAACACATGAAATCCAATATCATAGCCAAATGTAGTGGTATTACATGTGTGCCTTGCAATGAAACATCCAAACAGGTGCCAGCAGAGCCAATTCCATGAACATCTGTCAGCAGGACTCATAACTGTAGCCCAAATGTCCTTGATTCTGGTGTGACAGGCAGACAAGCGTCCACAGCTGCCAAGCTGTCTGATGCTTGAAGCTGCATGACTTCTCCCTGATTGACAGGTCTTTGGGGAATGTCTTGGGATTTTGTTACCATGTGGCATTTTTCAGATCCCTTATGTTTTGAGTATTTTTACCAAGATGGACTGGCTTACCTTCAGGAAAACAACCTGCAGATTATGGAGTAAATAGTAAAAAGTAACATTTAAGTACTGGAAAGCAAGATGATTCCACTAGGATCATAATGTCACTGATATTTGGTAAGATCATATGTTCATTTATAAATTTATACTATTGAGAAATTGTATGTGTTAGGGACAAAGTTAAATCCTGAACTTGGAATAAATGGCAAAGAGTGTCATTGTGACTCTTCCATAATAGATATTGAGTATATTGGGAGTTTGCAGGACAAGCCTCAAGGATGGAACATCTGGGGCTGGAGAGATGGCTCAGTGGTGAAGAACACTGACTGTTCTTGCCAAAGACCGGGGTTCAGTTTCCAGCATGTACATGGCAGCTAATAATCATCTGTAATTCCAGTTTCAAGCAATCCTACACCCTCTTTGGGCCTCTGTGGGTATTGCACAATACCGATACACATATATAAGGAAAACACTCATGCACATAAAATTAAAATCAATCAATTAAAAAATTTTTTTCAGAAACGCTTTAGCATTTGACTTTAGTTCTTAAGCAGGAATATGTTTTATTTCCTAATGGTGGCCATCTGTGTTCCTGTGGGATAAGAAAAGGAGAAAGAGAAGAAATCTCTAGTGTCAAAAATATCTAGGGAGTTTCGTGATTTTTATCCTTGGTTCTCTTTCTGTGTTGTATTATGTTTATTGATTAGAATATATTGAACCATCCTTGCATCCCCAGAATGGATTCAACTTGATCACAGCATATGAGCCTTTTAATATGCTATTAAATTCAATTCACAAGTATTTTATCAAATTTTAATGTTTATGGTTTTTTCTTTTTCCTGCATCCTTATCTAGTGTTGGTCTCAGGGTAACAATGCCTTTGTAGGTGAGTGTGGAAGTGTTCCTTATCTTTGTAGGTGAGTGTGGAAGTGTTCCTTATCTTTGTAGGTGAGTGTGGAAGTGCTCTTTATCTTTGTAGGTGAGTGTGGAAGTGCTCCTTATCTTTGTAGGTGAGTGTGGAAGGACTCCTTATCTTTCTGGTTCATAGAGGTATTTAAGAGGCATTGGCGTTAGTTCTTTGAAAGTGTGATAAAATTCATCAGTGAATCCCTCTGGTCCTGGAGTTGTCTTGGTTGGGGGTTTATATTACTGCTCCAATCTCAACTCTTGCTTAGATTTTCTATAGCCATTTGTTTCAATTTTGGTAGGTCATATGTGTCTAGAAATTAATTCATTTTTTCCCAGATATTCCACGTTTCTGAAATATATATATTTAAAATGGTCTTTAATAATTCTGTAGATTTCGGTGATATCTCTTGCAATGTCTCCCTTTTTGTATCTAATTCTATTTTGGTATTTTATTGCTTTTTTCCATTAGCCTGGATAAGAGGCTGTGCATCTTTTTTATCTTTTCTGAGAACCAGCTTTCTTCCTTGGTCCTTTTTAGTGTTCTCTTGACTCCATTTCATTAATATGTACTTTGATCTTTATTATTTCCTTCTATAAGTTGGTTTAGATTTTGGGTTGATCTTGGAATATAGGAGCATGAAAGCAACCTTTGCTTATTTCCACGTATGCTTTAGTCCCCAAACAAGGTTGTGTAACTGGTAGAAATCACCAATTGTGATTTGAATTTTCTGAGCCAAATTGACTGGATCAGGATCCTCTTTTGTGTGTGTATGTGTATGATGTATGCATATGTGTGCACACATGCCAGTGTGTAAGTGTTTGGAGGCCAGAGGTCAGCAGCACTGTTTATTCTTCTATTTCCCTTCATTTAAAAAAATACTTTTTTGAGACAAAGTCTCTTACTGAATGTGGAACTTTCTGGTTCAGGTACACTGACTGGCCAGCAAGGCCCTGGGATTCTCTTGTCTCTTTCTACCAACACTATGATTATAGGCACGTGCTGCCATGCTCACTTTTAATGGGTGCTGGGGATCTGAACTCAGGTCCTTACTATGGCACAGCCAACATTTTACCTACTGAGCTGTCTCCCCAGTCCGAGACCAGACTCTTTTAAAATAATGTAGAGAGAAAGAACATTAAATAAGTAACAAATTAAATAAATGAGTAGTTATGTCAATTTTAGAGATCATCATAATAAAGCCTTTTGAAGGAAAAAGAAGACAAAATTATATTAAGGAAGCTCCATGCTAACAAGCACCAAACCAAGAAAACCTGAGGATGGGCAATTGTAGTTTCTTGGTCTTTAAAGAGAACTCTGTGGAAAATTCCCTGAGAAACTTGCGCTTAATCATTGATTCTTTCTATAATGACCCAGCTTGCTGTGGCTTAGAAACAATAAAATTCATAAATCCAGTATATTCTTTGTTCATAGGAGATTGACTTCTGCACTTCAATGATTCAGTTTTTAATATCACCGGCCCCTCCTTCACCACTCATTTGTGTCTTGGTACATTGAAACCTAGCTATCCAATCCCCATTTCTGCCTCTATCCCCAAGACCTATATATATATTGTACCTGCCATGTAATAATAATCACAGACTTGGAAAAGTAAAGGCAAACAAGTCTACTATTTGCCACCATTCCATGGAGCAATAGTTGGGGCAGGGCTCAGCAAGGTGGTTCTGCTGTCTGCAATGATGACTGAGTTCGCTTGTGTCTACATTTAACCAAGAGCTCAGCCTGGACTAGACTGTCCCAAATGGACTCTGTTATTCAAGGTCTCTGCATCTGTACCTGTTCTGCATCCAGTTTGTCCTTCCTCAGAACATGGGGGTCAGTCTCTAAACAAGAGGGAACAGAAACCGCCTGAGCTCTTTGGGCCTTGAGTAGACTTTCTGTGACGTCACTTCTTTCTACTGATCAAAGGAGAGAAAGTTGTGGCTCTTCTTATAAAGGGAAGGATTTACTTCAGGACTGGGGGAACTTGCTCTTAACTGTCTGGAGACAATCTATTCAAACACACACACATTCTAAAGACACTGCTTTCACAAATTATAGTTGGCACATTTCCAAATGAAATGTAAGTCTCTATCCTGAGGTGGTGCCCCAAATTAATCTTTTAGTGCTATATCAGTTTTCTAGAGCTAACATAGCAACATATTGCAAACTGGGCCATTTATAGCAGTGTTACTTTTCTCTCTCACAGTCTGGAGGCAGGAAGTCTAGAATCAAACTGTTGGAAGATTGGCTCTGTGTCTCTGAGGGAAAAGATGTCTCATGCATATCTTGGGTTCTAGTGTTGCCAGCAATCCTTAGAGCTCCTTAGCTTATAGATTCATCTCTTCAGCTTCTGATCCATCTTCACGTGGCTATCTCTTAGTATCTCTGTATCCAAATATCCCTCATTGGTTAGGGACCACAGTCTTGTTGGAATGTGGCCCATCATGATGCCTGCATATCATTTGATTACATCTTCAAAAATCCTATTTTGAAGCAAGGTCACAAAATTTTTGGAGGAACATAACTCAACCCATCACACATGTGACCAAGAAAACTGACATCAGGATATGAGCATCAGCTGAACCTGAAAATGCATTCACCAGCACATCCCTCATGATCACAATTTGGAATTTTTTTCTTCTTTTTACAGTTACTCTTCAGAGTTGAGGTGGTGGTGTCTCATTTTATATCTCAGAGCATTTAGCTTAGTGCTGAACAAATCAGAAGCATCTAATCAAGGCAGTTGGTCTGATTAACAGAATTGTGAGTTCATGTGTAACAAGAACACTGCAGGGATCTCTCTCTCTCTCTCTCACACATACACACACACACACACACACAATTCTGCACAGTTGAAATTGTCTGTGAAAGGGCAGTCACAGAGTTTTAAGTTAAAAATATCCTAAATATCCTAAAACATAAGTTAAAGTCTTGCTATCTTACATTATCCAGATAATCTGTCTTCTCAATAGTTTATAGTGACAATTTTCCTAGCTCTATTGAGGTATAATTAACAAATAAAACATGTATGCACAAACAATGTAAAACATGATGCTTTGATCTATATGAGTACCATGAGATGATTAAATCAAGTCTGTTAACAAATCCATGATTATAGCAACATTTTAATGTCAGGTTAGCATATAGTTACTATTCCAAGGGCTCAGACAATGCATATACATTCCAAACATCCCCTATCTCCCTCCGTTTTTCAAGCGGCATGTTTTTGTTGGAGAAATTCTATTGAATACAAAACTGTGTGCAAATGAAAACCAATTGCATAAAACTCAGCTACCTAAATTCCATTTTCTAAATTTAGCTTTTGGAAACATTTTTAGTCCTTGGATGTATAGATAGTGCTGTGGTTTGAATGCTGTCACCATAATTAAGACTGAAATTTTATTTTCATCTTGATGATATTTAAAGAGGGAACCTTTAAGAGGTAATTAGGTTACATGGGCTCTGTCCTTAAGAAGGAATTCATGTTGCTATCAAAAGTAAGTCTCTGTTATTATTTGTCTTTCTTTAAAGGCCAATCTGTGCTCCCAAAATACCCTTGGAGACTGGTCAACCTATAAGGCAACACACCAATAAGGAAAATGGATTCTTCTTCTAAAACTATCAGTTACCCGCAGATCCTCAGCCAGGCCAGGGGAAGAGTAGTAAGATGGGGGTGGAGGGGTCAGAATATGATCAATGTACATTGCACAAAATTCTTGAATCAGTAAAAAGCATTTTAAAGTAAGGCTGCTGTTAAAACAATGTTACCACTGTCTTTCTATCGCCATCTCTTTCTTTCTCTTTCCGTCTCGTGTTCTTTTACCCTGTGATGTCTTCTGCAGCTCCGTGATCTGACAGGAAGGCCCTCCTCAGATATAACCTCCTGACTGTCGACTTCTCAGTCTCCAGAACTGCGAGTCAAATAAACTTCAGTTGTTTATGATACTTTCCATGGTATTTTGCTACAGCAATAGAAAACGGACTAAGATATATAGTGTTTTCATTTTTGTTTTCTATATAGCTGTAATAGATTGGAGCAAGAGGTAGCAGACTATTGCCTGCGGGTAAATCAGGTAAATCTGGCCCACTGTTTACTTTTATAAGTGAACTTTCACTGGAACACAGCAATGGCTTTTTTTTATGTATTGCCTGTGGCTGCTTTCTGAGAAGCAGGTTCATCACATACCTCTTATTCTACTACTTACACATGCCTAGAATTCAGTGATTCAGCTAAGGCTCAGAGAGGCTTCCAGGGCAGGTGAAGTCTCCTCTACCTGTGCCTCACTGTGCAACAAAGCTGAGAATCCTGGAAGCATCCCACCCTGGACACTGATGTCTCAGGATCGTCCCTGGCCAGCAAACCCCAGGAATCCGCCTGTCTCTACCTCCTTGTAGTGCTGGGATGAGAAGTTTGGACCACCATGCCTAGAATTTCTATGAGGGTTCTGGAGCCCCAATACTTGCAAGACAAGGATTTTTACCAATGGAGCTATTGCCCAGCCCTACTAATATTATAGTTTTTAATTGGTACAATTAGGTTCTTCTTCAAAGGTACACAATGTACTTATTTTATTGTTGATCTGAGAGTGATTTGTGAATCACATTTATAAAATCATCTAGTTTGCAAAACACACATGGACGGACTCAAACACAATCCCTGAATTACTAATCAGAATCTCATGAGAATCAATAATTCGGCACATTTTCTAGCAGAGGGGGAAGACTGCAGGCCATTAGTTCTCCAGAGATACTGTACTGAATGGTTAGAAATTCAGGCTGCTTATCTGCCAGTCAGATGGGTAAGGACAAGTGTGGATGTGAAAACACATGCAGTTTAAAATAATGTAGCTGTTTCTTGGTCTCCACAGACATAGTTCCCTGTGCTATAACATTAAAATGAGCTTAATGACCTTGGGGAGTCAGCTTGTCTCAGAGCAGGCCTTTACACACCATAAACCTCAATAAAATCAGTGATGATCAAGCACTATTCAATTCCAAAGCTGTTGGTAAACTTGCCCTTTTATTTCTGTCAGAACCAAAACCCCACTCCTAATACTTTTTAGTGGATTTGAATGTAGAACTGGACCTGTTTTCTAAGAGTGGAAAGGTGGAAGTCGGTTCGGTTCACAGTCTCAGGTTTTTAGGTCTAGGTTTACTGCAGTGGGGGGGGTGTTCAGTGGAGAACCATGAGCCAGGTTATTGATGTTAGTTGAACAATATTTCCTGCTCAATAAATGGCATAGGTAGTGTGCTTTGTGAGCAGGGAACAAGAGAGGAGTGGAAAGAAAGGATACTTAGGTCAGATTGCCTGAATAATTAGTGTACGACTTATCTGTCCTAGGTTGAGGATATGTTAACCTGTTTTTCAAAACAGTTATTGCAGGAGAGGCATTACAGCTTTTCCTAGGAAGCAAAGCTTCAAATATGGAACTTATTCTTCTGCGCAAGAGTAGCCACGGAGGAGGAATCCTGTCCTGCCCAGAGAAAGTTCTACTCCCTGCCTCGTGGCTCAGATAGTATCTTCAAGGTCCCAAGAAGTTACCCATTCTTGTGCCTGGTTAAAGGGCAGCTTTGATGTTGTATCAGTCAACCACACTCCTTACTGTCAGGGCATGGGGAGCATTTCTTGGGACAGTCTCCCAAGGCCTATGTACTCCTATCCTGAAATCTCATCCAGGAATCTTGTCTAGATTTTTGTATAGTTGTCCCTGCTAATCCAAAATGCATTTCATTATCAGCAAATAGAACTGAGGTCAATCCTAATGATCACAAAAGTCATCAGCAAAAACAGGTTTAGTGACTGTTCCACAGGAGACAGCAAACCCAATTAATGCTTTTGAATCCCTTTCAGAATCTGCCGTTGGTCCTTTCCTGCACCTTCTGAATTCACTTATCTTTGACTATTGTTAACACCTGAGTTTGTCTGAGGGCTATTTCCTGGGAAGCAGAGCAAGGTCAACATGGGGGTGGATAAATGTTGGCAAGAGGAATCTAGGTTACTTTTCCTTTCTTTGGCCATGGCAATGGTGTTTTGATTTTTAATTACATTTATTTATTTACTTCTGTCAGGGAGGGCATGTGTGGAGGGCAGAGGACAACTTACAGGAGTTGGTTCTTATTCGACCTAGGGGGCCTAGGGGATCAAACTCAGGTTGTTAACCTTGCCTGCAAGTGCCTCTATCCACTGAGCTATCTTGCTGGCCTAGAGATGGTGTTTTGTCACTGAAAAAACATATAGCATATTTGTGATAATACTGGAAAAAGACCTTGATGATGAATGTGTATTGATTTCTGCTAAACACAAGGCATCGATAGGCAAAAAATAAAGAGTGATGATTTAAATCTATATAAATCTATATATAGTTATATACAGAGAGAGTTAGAAAATAGGTTAATAATATAATCCTCAGTTGAGGGCTGAGGTGGAGGGAAGCAAACTGTGTCTGCAGAGGAAATCATGCTGTCACGCTCTTCACATCTCTCAGAATCTCCTGAGTGTTTTTAAATCTCTGTATGTATATATGGGTATACATGTGTATATGGTTGTGCACGTATGTAAATGTAGGTGTATACATACCACAGAGCACATGTAGTGGTCAGAGGATTAATTCAAATATCAATCCTTGATTTCCACTTTGTTTTGAGACAAAGTCTCTTACTGTTTGCTGTTGATTACATAAGGCTTGCTAGTCTGGGAGCATTCAGCGATTATCTGCCTCCCGCTGTACCACAGAAGCATTGGGATTACAGATGCCCACTACTGAATCTGCCCTTACATGAGTGAGGATCGGAAATCAGGTCTTCAAGCTTCTGAGGCAAGAGCATTACCCAAGTGAGCATTTTCTCAACAGTTATCTGAGATTTTCTATCATTGTAATTGAAGGGATGAAAGGAACTACTCCTCCATAATTATTTCTGAATCTCCAAATACATAATCATTTTTCACCATGATTTTAAAAGAGAGTCATTTCATCCAGACTCATGTCTTAGGATGCTAGAGACACAAATGTGCTTGTTTTCCTTTCAGCCATATGCACCTACACCCCCTGGCATGGCTTAATCTACAATGCTGGAGAACTTTGCTTTGAAAATCTTGTACCCTAACTGTAGCAAACAGCACACAGTTATCACCCATGGACAGTTATGTAACTTTGATGCAGTCTTTTAAACAATCCATTTAAAAAATCTAGTTATTTTTAGTTTTTTTAAAGAGTTCTCCTCACTGCTTTCCATAGGGGTTGCACGAGTTTGCAGTCACACCAGCAGTGGATGAGTGTTCCCCTTTCCCCACATCCTTTCCAACATTTGGTATCATTTGTTCTCTTGATCTTAGCCAGTTTGACTGGGGTAAGATGAAATCTTAAAGTGATTTTAATTTGTATTTCCCTAACTACTAACAATGTTGAACACCTTTTAAGATGTTTCTTAGCCATTTTTGTTTTTTTGAGAACTTGCTGTTCAGTTCCTTAGCCCATCTTTTAATTGGGTTACTTCCTTTCTTGATTCTTTGTTTTTTGAGTTCATTATATATTCTGGATGTTAATCCTCTGTCAGATGTGTCACTGATGAAGATTTTCTCCCACTCTGTGGGTTTCCTCTTCATTTCCTTGGTTGTTTCTTTTGGTGTACAGAATTTTTTTAGTTTAATGAGGTCCCATTTGTTTAATTTTGACCTTATTTCCAGAGCAATTGATATTCATCTTAGAAAATCCTTTCCTACATCTATATTTTGTAGGATGTTGCCAATAATTTCTTCTGACAGTTTTAGAGTTTCAGGACTCATATTGAAGTCTCTGATCCATCTGGAGCTGATTTTTGTGAGAGGTGAGAGATAAGGGTCTAGTTTCATTCTTCTACAGGTGGAGATCCAGTTTTGCCAGCACCATTTGCTGAATATGCTGTCTTTCCTCCAGTGAATGTTCTTGGCTCCTTTGTCAAATATCAGGTGGCTGAAATTGCATCTACTCATATTTGGTTCTTCAATTTTGTTCCATTGATCTACAGGACTGTTGTGCCAGTAGCATGTTCCTTTTATGACTATGGCTCTGTAATACAGTAGTTTAAAATCTGGTATAGTGATCCCCCCAGCATTGCTCTTAGTGCTCAGGGTTGCTTTGGCTATCCGAGGTCTTTTGTGCTTCCATATGAATCTTAGGATTTTTTTTCCAATTCTGTGAAGAATATCATAGGGATTTTGATTGGTAATACATTAAATCTATAAATGGCTTTTGGTAGAATGGTCATATTCACAATATTAAATTTTCTAATCCATGAGCACAGGAGGTCCTTCCATTTCTGGTGTCTTCCTCAAACTCTTTCTTTAAAGATTTAGAATTTTCATTGTAGAGTTAATTAATGTTTGGTCAGGTTTATTCTGAGATATTTTCTTTATTTTTTTGAGGCTATTGTGAAAGGGGAGATTCAATGTACTCTTTCTCTGATTGCCTATTATTGGTATATAGAAAGGCTATTGAGTTTTGTAGATTAAATTTATAACCTGCCACTTTACTGAAAGTGTTAATCATTTCTAGGAGTTTTCTGGTGGAATTTTTGGCCTCTCAATATATTCTCTGCAAAGAGGGCTAATTTAACCTCTTGTTTTCCAATTATTACTCCTTTAATTTCCTTCTCTTGTCTTACTGCTCTAACAAGAGTTTCAAGCACCATATTGAAAAGGAGTGGAGATAGTGGACATCCTTGTCTTGTTCCTGATTTTAATGGGAATGCTTCCAGTTTTTCTACATTTAGAATGATGTTGGCTGTGGGTTTGTATACAGCTTTAATTATGTTGAAGTATGTTTCCTCCAGTCCAGTACCCTCTAGAATTTTGAACATAAATGCATATTGAATTTTGTCAAAGGCCTTCTCTGCACCTATTGAGATAACCATGTGGTTCTTGTCTTTGAGTCCATTTATATGATTTATGACATTTATTGACTTACGTATATTAGACCACCTTTGCATCTCTAGAATAAAGCTGAATTAATCATGGTGGAAAATCTTTTTGATTGTGGTTTGCAAGTATTTAATTGAGATCTTTTGCATCTATGTTCACTAAGGATATGGGTCTATAGTTTTCTTTTTTGGTTGTGTCTTTACCTGGTTTTTATATTAGAGTGATGCTGGCTTCATAGAAAGAATTTGGAAGTTCTCCCTCCATTTCTATCTTTTTGAATAAATTAAGTAGTATTGGATGTAGATCTTCTTTAAATGTCTCATAGAATTCTGTTATAAATCCATCTGGCTGTGGGATTTTTTTTTAATTGGGAGGTTTTGTATTAATGTTTCAATTTACTTATGTGTTATGGGTCTGTTCTTAGATTAATTTTAGTGATTCCCATGATTTTAGATACCCATCCATTTCTTTCAGATTTTCAAATTTAGTAGCATATAGGTTTTTAAATTATTCCCTTATAATGTTCTGGATCTTTTGGTGTCTGTTGTGATGTTTCCTCTTTCATCTCTGATTTTGTTGATTTGGAGGTGCTCTTTTTTCTTTTGGTTAACTGGGCTAGTGGTCTGTCAATCTTGTTTATCTTTTCAAAGAACCAGCTCTTGGATTCATTTATTATTTGTATTGTTCTCTTTGTTTCATTTTCATTAGTTTCTGCTCTGATTTTTTACTATTTTTTCTTGCCTGCTGGGTTGGTTTGGGTTTCATTTGTTGTTGCTTTTCAAGTGTCTTGAGTTGCAATGTTAAGTCATTTATCTGTGTTCTTTCTGATTTTTTGATGCAGGTACTTAGAGCTATCAAAACTTCCCTCTAAGGACTGCTTTCAACATGTCCCAGAGGTTTTGTTGTGTTGCATTGTCCTTTTCATTTAGTTCCAGGAGTACTTTTATTTCTTTCTTAATTTCTCTTCTGACCCATTTATCATTCAGGAGTGTGTTGTTAAATCCCCATGTGTTCATATAGTTACTAAGGTTTCTTCTGGTGTCATTTTAAGCTTTATTGTGTTGTGGTCTGCTAGAATGCATGGGCTCATGGAACACAGAACAGGGATAAAGAAGAGGACATTAATGAATCTCTCAGTTCTCAACAATGAAACTCCCTCATGCAGCAGAGGGCCAGGAGCACAAAAGGTTAGAAATGGCCAAAGTGTAGAGATCAAGCATCTCCTGAATGATGGTCCTTGGACAGGACTCCTTTACTGAACTTCACCTACCCAAGGCTCAGGGACCATCTTGGAAGAGAGGGTAGAAAGATTGTAAGAGCCAGGAAGGAGGTGCACGACCATGTGGAAACAGTCCTACAAGCTCTTGGGAACCTAAGCATATGATTCTATGGCAATGGTGTCAGCATACACAAGTCCCATGCAAACTCAGGCAGACAATAACCCAGCATAGAACTGGGATAATGAACAGCAGACTTCAATCTTATCTGAAGGAATGTTGGCAACCGATTGTGGCTAGATAAAGAAGAGGTGACCTTCCTAAAACAAGGGAGTCTAGATAGGCTGACTAGATTTAGTGGATGGACTTGCACTGGGGAACAGCTGGGGACACTCACAACTCAGTGGGCCTTAACAGGGATGACAAAGTATATGGGCTCCAGTGGGAGGTTATGGGAGGATGCCAGTGGGGATGGGAGTATAAAGATGATTAAGATTGTTTGAGATATTCTGTATGAAATACACAAAAAATTCAATAAAATTTTTTTAAAAATAAAAAAATCTAGTTAGTTTGTGAATCTTTTTTTCCAAAAATACTGTAGTAGGAGATGGCTGTAAACATCATGCCTCATTTGCTGCCTGTTGCAACCTTGAACTTGATAGAAATCAGGAAACATCCACCACATTTCTCTTAACATTGGTTTCTTCTTTCTAGTCTGTCACATAATTCTTCCTGCATCTTTCTTTAGTGGCCACACACCATTGCGGGGCCGACTTCCAAAGTGAGTCCTAGTCTACCACATCATTTGCAAAAAGAAATCACAAATACATTGTAGTTCTGCAGGTAGGAGTGTATCCTTCTGAAGGCTGTGAAGTAGTGGGATGTCATTGGTAATTGCAGTATGGACCTAGGCTCTGGAACTGACAACTTATATGCCTGACATACTCTCTGTTCTAGAAGTCCTAAATGGGGATAATTGGTATCAGAAAGAATGGTTGGAAAGATTAAATTAAATACTATAAATTAAGGGCTTAGCACCGTGCCTGGTGGCATAGAGCCCTCTCAATGAGTGCCCAGTGAGTGACTTAATTTTACTGTTCTATTACTACTACTGGTGTAAGTTACTAAATATCATTCTTAAGATTGAGTCTCAGCTGGAAATCCCTGCCTCAGCTACCAGAAGTGTGTCAGAAGGCGGTCTTGCCAGAAACCAGAACTATATGCTTTTTTTTAAAGTTATTTTTTTTGTGTAGGATGCGTGTGAGTGCCTCTGTGTGTGTGTGTGTGTGTGTGTGTGTGTGTGTGTGTGTATGTATGCATAAGTGCATGCAGGCACACATGCAGGTGTGTGCATGTGGAGGCTAGAGGTTGACATTGGATGTCTTTATTTTTCCAGAGAGTTTATCACTGAACTGGCTTTTGGCAAGATTAGCAGACCAGTGAGCTCTGGGGAGCCTCTTGTCTCCACCCCACACCCATCTTAGCAGAGTTACAGAAGTATGTCAGATGCCTAGCATTTTACATGGGGACTTAGGTCTGCATGCTTGTGCAGCTGGTACTCCATATCTGAGCCATCTCCCCAGCCCCACAATATGCTTTCAGAAGCAGTCATGACAAAGCATATTCATATTAATTCTGACTGAGAGACAAGGGAAAACTTGTATTTAAAGCATATTCTACATACTTAAGACTTAAAGGTAGTTCACCCACATTCCCAAAGAATCCTATGGTTTTCTTGTTTGGTTGTTGAAATAGAAATACGTTGTCAAGGAAGTTTTCAGTATCAAGTATGTGGACAAGGAACGTGGGGAGGGAAGAGGAAGGTGCTGGATTGTAAGGGCAATGGATAAATGGAGAAGTAAAGAGCAGAGGTCCAAACAGCAAGGGCTACATTACCGAGCATCTTTTTCTGTAGCAAGAGCGTTGCTGGTACCTGCAAGTACATCTTATTTGACACAGAAGGGAAAAATAGAATTCTCCAGGGCTTTAAAGATATGGATAGCTTCATCCAAGAACTCGGGGCTAAAACAAAAATTTCAATTTTTGGTGAGTGACTTGTTTGTTCAGCCTCTCAAAGTCCATTTTCCCCCCTGACTGATCCCATTTTCAGATAGGGTCATCACATGTCCAAATGCAATTGCTTAAATTGAATATGTGTGACTCACAGACGTATTTACATCGTGTTCTTTCAACTCCAGAGACCTAGCTACTGACTTTAACATCATCCCAGGAATTCAACCCCCACCATTAAACATCCAGAACTCATTCTTTCTCATTAAGAAGTAAAATTACTGACCACCTGTGCCTCTAACACATAAGATTAGGGAAAATAAAACCTGGGGGAGTAGACAAAACAGTTCACAGACTTTCCAAATGGATGGAGTCTGAATCTTGCTAGCCTGGACTCTCTTCCCTTTGGCTTCTTCATCTTGAACTTGTTCTGCAAACCTGTGTCAGAACCATTTTTCCAAAGTGTAGTTCAGATCCCAAATGACACATTTCAAAAGCTATCTCTAGCATTTTGTCTCACTGGGAGTGATTTGCAAAGATAGTATTTGAATGGGCTCCTACAGGACTGGTTGGGTTTCAGTGTCATGTGGCTATGCAGGTGATAATCCAAGGAAAAGAACACAGCACAGTCAGAGATGGCAGAATGAATTTGGGCATTAGGAAATAATTTTATATTGTTGGGGCATAGAGTCTTGTCAGTTGAGCTAATGTTGCAAAGGATATAGTCTTACAGATTTTCTTTTGGAGGTGATTTAAGTAGATCAGTGCAGAGAGAGGGGAGAGAGAGAGAGAGAGAGAGAGAGAGAGAGAGAGAGAGAGAGAGAGAGAAACTACATGGATTAGATTAATAGATTAATGGGTTTTATATATAATAGATAAATAGGGATGATAGTTATAGATAGATGACAGGCAGATGATAGAAAGCAGATAATAGATGACAGATAAGAAGCTAGATAGGTGAGATAGACAAGTACAAAAGATAGATGATGAGAAGATGACAGATGAGATAGAAATCAATGATAGTTATGGGTGGTAGATGAAAAGTAGGTAGAAGACAGATAGATGAGATAGATAGATAGATGATAGATAGATGATAGATGATAGATAGATAGATGATAGATGATAGATAGATAGATGATAGATGATAGATGGATGATAGATAGATGATGGATGGATGATAGATAGATGATAGATTATAGATAGATAGATAGATAGATAGATAGAGATAGATAATAGATAGATAGAACGTTATTTAAAGCAGGGGATGAGGGAAGGGCAAAGGAAGAAAATGGGAACAAATATCATGAGGAAGGCTAGGATTATGTGCAGTATAAATAGCAGTTATAATGGTGTCATGAAGATGAAATACTTAGATATTCACCTAAAAATATATATGCAGGATATATAAATGCACCCAAATTGCAAAGCACTGTCAAAAATAATCAAGGAAGAGCTAAACAGAGAACTAATTCTGTGTTAATGGGTTGGGGAAAATTGCATGATTTTTTTCCTAAAGTTAATCTATAGATTTAATATTTCAATTAAAATTCCATAAAGCTATTCTGAATGTAAATGAAAAAAATCATAAGGTGAGGAGTTGGGGAGATGGCTCAGTGGTTAAGAGCACTGGCTGCTCTTGCAGAGGACCTGGGTTCAGTTCCCAGCACCCACATGGCATCTAACCACTGTCTGTTACTCCAGTTCCAGGGGATCTGATGCCCTCTTCTGACCTCCATGGGCATTGCATGACATGGGTACACTAACGTAAATGCAGGCAATACACTCAAATGCAAAAAATAAAAATAATAAATAAAATATTCTTTTTAAAAAGCATAAATTGAAAAAGATCTAGATTAGTACTTGCTTAGCAAGCATGAGGACATGAGTACAGATCCCTAGTCCACATATAAAATTCAGGTGTGTTGGTGTACGCCTCTAACCTTAGTTCTGGGGTAGGGAGGACACAAGTAGATTCTAGGGGTTGGCTGAATGGTGTCAGCCAGTTTAGCTGAATTTGCTAAAGTTCAGAGAGAGACCCTGTCTCAACAAATAAGATGGAGAGTGGGTGAGGAAGACCTTTGGCCTTCACACAGGACCACATGGATAAGCACACCACACACATGTACACATGCACAGAACCTACACATGCATACACAAAATACCACACACATGAATACATACATATGCATAGTAGTACACTATGTAAGAACTTGTTTTTGAGAAACTTTATGAACATAAAAATACCAAAGTCTTTTAGAAGTCCTTCATAAAATAAATGAAGCAGGGGCTGGAGAGATGTTTGGCAGCTAAGTGCACTAGCTGCTCTTGCAGAGGACCTGGTCTGATTCCCAGCATCCACATAGCAGGTAACAGCCATCCATAACTCCAGTTCCAGGGGACTCCGACACCTCCTTCTGGCCTCCACATGCATTGCTTGACATGGGTACACTTACACACATGCAGGCAATACACTCATACACATAAAAATAATAAATAAAAACTTAAAAATAACTGAAGCATTAGACAGAAAAATGATGCGTGATCAAGCAATGGAACAGGATCTGTATTTTCACCCTCTGTGGCACCTTTCCCAGTCTGCTAAATCCCTCTAGTAGCTTTCATACCTGCTCACTCTGCCCTGCCTCCACACCTTCACCCACATTGCCTTTATACCTACAATAACCTTCCTCAGTAGCAACGTAAAGAATCAAACTTTACCGGTCTCTTACTACCAAACAAGAAGACTGTACTGTCTATCAGCTTCTTCCTCATCTGCCATCCAGATCACCAAGACAAGACACTCCCGGATTTACAGTGACTGTTGGCGTTTCCCGTTGCATCGTTCACATTTAGCTCTTTTTTTTTTCCTGTCTTATGTATATATGAAGATAATTTTTATAATACTAGCGATCAAACCAGATCTCACACATGCCAGTCAAGTGTTTATCACTGAGCTGCATCCTCAATTCTTTTGAAGAATAGTTTTTAATCAAATTTTTATTTGTAATGTGCAAATATATATGTATTTGTGGGTGCACTACTTTGTGAGCGTAGAGGGTCAGAAGACAATTTGGGAAGTCAGTTCTCTCTACTATGTGGGTTCTGGAGATCGAACTCAGATCACCAAGCTTGGCACAAAATTGTGTTATCCACTGAATCATTGCTGGCCCTACATTCTCATCCTTAAAAAAATGATTTTGGGGCTGGAGAGATGGCTCAGTTCTTAATAGCAATGGCTGCACTTGAAGAGGACCTGGTTTGGTTCCTAGCACACATATGACACCTAACAATCCTCTGTAACTCCAGTTCCAGGGAATCTGATGCCCTCTTCTGACCTCCATGGGCATTGTGTGACACAGGTATATTTACATACATGCAGGCAAAATGCTTATACACATAAATAAATAATTTTTAGAACGAGTGATTTCTATTGCTGTACCCAAGCCTGACTCACTTTGTTTTTTATAAATCCTTGCAAAACTCCATTGTGTTCATCTACGAACCCTTAAAAGGGGAGACAATTTGATAAGAATTCACGTTCACTTTATGAAGGAAAATTTTAAAATGCACAGTTTAATTCCATTAGATTATAGCCATAGTCTTTCTTGGGTCTTAATTTCTAACCACATGTGATAGCTAGCCCCTGTGAGATTAATTTTACATGAGCGAGGCAACCGATGTTAAAGGAGGAGAAAAAAAAATCTACACGGACTTCACTTCTGATTTTGACACATGTATTTTCTTGGGCCTGTGGGCATCAAAGCCTCCCTGGAAAGCTTTGATGCTCCACTTCCTCCCTAATGAAGATGTTCAAACTCCACTTGTTCACACATCCAGTCTCCCTCAAAAGATGTGAACAAATGTCAGTTGCTTTCTATCCCAGTTCCTCACACAAGATGCCTGACAGTTTTAATGAATGCCACATGAGCTCCTGGGCCCAGGGTGGCAGCTCTCTCCCTGTCTTGGCTCATGTCCCACACCAACACTGCTTGAATGATATGGATACAACAGAGTCTGTTGAGCAGATGTAATCATAGGTTACTCTCCATTTAGCAGCCAATCAATTTAGCTGACACCGAGTCCTTTGAGCTAGGTGTTCATGGATGTGTGAGCATTTTTGACTGTCTGTAAAATTCTTAACCACATTGATCTGTTTTTCTAAACATATGCAGGAGTTATGTTCCTCATTCCACCAGACAAATTTTTGTAAAATCTCCATTATGTATGTGAATCAAAGTCAATTTCATACTGAGCTTGCATTTTTCTGGGTGACAGGAAATTTGAACTCAATCCTGCTTAGGTTTGCCCTTTTCTGGAACTGTAGAGACCTGTTGAGCGTTATGTGGCATTTGACTGGCTGGTGGTATGGAGGGATGGGGCTGGGAGAGTTTGGTCGGATAACTCAGGAGTCACCTGTCAAATACCAATGGCTTCCTCTTGCTTCCTGTCAAATGCACATCTCATGAGGTGACTTTTGCTGCTGTAACTAAAGAACAGCTACATACTACAATACATGGAATCTGATGTAAAATAAAGAAAAAAATAGAACCCCTTGGTTAAGAATTTTATGATGGGGTTGGGGAGGGGACTGGAGAGATGACTCAGTGCTTTAGCTCTGACTACGAGTACTTACATTGCAGGTTAGGGACCTGCAAATACTTATAACTCCAGCTCTGTGGGATCCAAAGTCCTTTCTGGTCCCCATAGGCACACAGGTACTTCACCCCACTTCAACATGGACATATGCTCACATAGATATCCACATAGAGACACACAAACACAAATTAATGTCTTTTTAAAAAAATATAACATGATGAGGGGCTAGTGATAAAGAACTTTCCAGCAAGCATGAAGAACAGAGTTTGGAACTGCATGCATGGTGAACGTGGTGGGCCTGTACAGTCCTAGCACAAACAGGGTCCCTTGAGCAAGCTTGTTGGCCCCGAGTTCTCTGGGTCTCTTGTTCTATCGGGTAAACCATATAACATATCTTTAAGTGTATTTATTATTGTCGTGGGGGGGGAGAAGAATGACTTACAAAGAAACAAGCACCCCATGCCTAGCTAGCTCCCTGCCACTCGGCTACTGCAGCGCATCCAGCAGTGTGGCTCAGCGCCCACCATATCAGACCGTTCCTGTGCCACGCCCATAGCCACCACTAGCAGTTCCTCGTGCCTCAGGGGCCAGTGCTCTCGCCATAGGTCCATTCTGACAGGCCATTCTGTCCTTGAACCTGCTGCTGCTGCTGCTGCTGCTGCTGCTGCTTCCCCCACAACACCTCAAAGGCTCATGGCTTCTGTTTCAAGACGGCTCCCAGCAGCCCCTCAGTACACCACCCTCCATGGCAGGCCCCGCCCCTTGGAGGAACTAACCAATTGGGAGACAGCTACCTACATTAATTGCATCAGCAAGCAATTATTTCAAGTGAAAGATCCTGTCTCAATATATAAGGTTATAAGGTGTGTGAGGGGAAGTGAGATCATAGAAGACATCCAATATCAACCTCTGGTCTCCATAAACATGCATGCATCTCCACATACACATAAGCCTTCACACATGTGACCATACACACACATGACCCCCCCCGACACACACACACACACACACACACACACACACACACATGCTTGCAAATAACTAAATAAAAACAAAAGCACATAAACTAACAAAAGAGTTTCATGATGGGGATGGCATCCCTTTAAATCCAGTGCAATCCTACCCATGGGGTCCAGGACAGGTTGTGTGTCCATGAAGCCTGCTCTGTGACCGCTATACTCCATGTCAGAACTCTGGTCATTGTTGGTTCACCATTGGTGTTCCTGTGAACACAGACAGACTGTTCTCCACAGGAACTCATTTCTGCCCATTCTAAGATTAATGAGCTTGTCAACAAGCTGCTGGCTGGGATTCTTTTTCTCTATCTAGGTAGAAATCGTGGATAGTCAAGAAGCTGTTTAGGTGCTGGTGCCTGGTAGCTTTTGCTTCCCTTAGTGTTTGGCAGCACTGAGCCATGGCAGCCATAGGCAGATGGAAGCAGTAGCAAGAGGCACCCTCTCCTGTTATAAAGCCAGGGCAGGCCTCAGGTACTGGGACCCCCAACAGTAGCAAATGTTAAAGCTCTCGGCTGGGGGTCTGAGACCCTCATCCTGAAGACTTAATAACTTTCTGGAACTTTTCTGGTGCCCAGTGCTTGCGAGCTCTGTTCTCTGGCTTCGTACTGCCTTTTGTTGTCTGCTTCTTATTGTCTCCCCCTATCTATGCTTCTCTTTCCTGCTCTGGCCCCTGGAAGTGATCAGTACTTTCTCAGTGGCCACTGATGACATAGGGTCACCAACATAAGGTGCCTGCATCTTTCTGGATTGCATCTGGGAACTAGGGTCAGAGCTCAGCCACCCACTGCTGCTTGGGAGCCAAGGCACTCGGCAGGCCATTAAGAAACTGGGCCCTGGTTTCTACCAGAATTACTTCCATACAAGGCATCTACTATTGCCCACCAGTAGGCAGGATTCTGGTGTGCAAATGGGATAAGCTGGTAATCTATGGCTGCCAACCCACATTACTGAGTAGGGTTAGGCCTGTGGACACTGCTGGTGGAAGGGCCTAAAGTCTATACCACTTTTGAACATTTAGGTGGCTGTTGCCAATGCTCTGCCCTGGGAACCCTGGGCCAGGGAATAGGAACATGGTACCTGCCTCAAGTGGGGCTGCTTGGAAGCCCAGTATCTCAGCTAAGAAGCAACATGATAATGTAGTATGGAGCCCACAGTCCATGCTGAGTGACAGTGGGCCTATAGGCAGGGTGATGTGGAGCACTTTGGGGTACAGGTGGTACCCAAGGAGTCTTCAGCTATTAAGTCTCCTCTATCACTGCAAATGCAGTTAACAATGTTATTAGTTCAGCCCACACTACTGAACATAATTGCAAAACGACTGGAGAGAAGCCTTTACTGGGCCTAATGTAGCACAGGGATGTGGCACAGGAACATCTCTTATCTGCCTGAGGAGGGGTGTTCAGGCCAATCACAGCCTTGCCTCTGGGCAACATTCATAGCAGTCCCTCCACCAGTGGAAGTTCTCTCTCTCTCTCTCTCTCTCTCTCTCTCTCTCTCTCTCTCCAAAGGTGAAGCAGTTTTCTGACTGCAAATTCTGTGGCATTAAATGGTTTCAGAGTCCTGGCTGTGGGTGGGTCTTCAGGAGGCAAGATAGTTTGCTGTATCTTTGAATGGCTGTTTTATGGAGTGTTCTAGAAGACTGGTGCCAGCCTAAGAGTAGTCCGACTGGCTACTATAACTGCTAGCCTTTTGGCTTAAGGCATCCCAGACAACAAGAGTGAGTTTAATAGCTGCTAATCAGGGAGTCAGAACACCCCATCCCCATGTATTTGCTGGTTTAGAAGAAAATGCACACCAGAAGGCATCTCACATTATACAGGCATGCTCACATTGCATAAACTAGAAGAATGCTAACAGTAATTTTAACAGATTTTAACAGTGCTTTACATCTGTCCAATGCCCAAGGACAGGTGGGTCCCTCATGTCTCAAAGCCAGCTGCTCCTTTCCAGGCCAGATGTTTGCCCTCTATTCTGGACAGCTCTTTCTTCCTAGTCTCCAACAGTATCTGTACCCCAACCACCAGCCCATACACACCCCTTCAGAACCATCCATGTCTTGAGAGAGGATATGAAGATGAAACTTCAAACCTTGATCTGAATGGACCTTAGAATTTTGCTGCTCTGGGTAAGGCCTTTCAGTAGAGGCATACCCAGAGAGCTTGTGGGATATGTAGAGCTCACATTCCAGACAGGCCTACTGAATCAGATTGATCATGTCATAAGATTGTTAGAAGATCTTCAACTCTGGGCCTCAATGTGTGGTAAGGTCTTCTTAGAATAGAGTGGAGAGGGAGAAATAGCTAGCGCTCATTGTGATGCTAAGAGGGGATGGAAATTATTTTTTCCTGCCTAATATTGGTAATTAATTAACAATAAGATGAAGCCCCAGAGTTACAAACTGAAATATTTCACAAGCCAGGAAGACGAGGGAGCCTAAGGTGGTGGGATGCTAGTGTGACCGCAGTCTTGGAGAAGCCTTTTTTTTTTTTTTTTTTTTCATTTTGGGGCAGGGGCCCCCTGTAGCCCCAGCTGTCCTGGAACTCACTTTGTAGACTGGACTGGCCTTGAACTCACAGAGATCTGCCTGCCTCTGCCTCCGAAGTGCTGGAATTAAAGGCATGGGCGACTACACCCGGCCTGGAGAAGCACACTGACCTGAGTCTGAGTCTCAAGACTGGGTTTGAACTCTGCTTAAAAGCTACAGAGACTCTGAGAACCACTCAACCAAATAAAGCAAGGGTGTAATCACTCTTGTTTGAGGCAAGAATTTGAAAGGCACTATATTTTAAAGAGTTGAAGTCTGTATTAGTTGCTGCTGTGATAAAGCACCATTCCAAGGAAATTTGTAGAAGGAAGCTTTTATTTGGTTTATGTTTCCAGAGGGTAAGAGTCCATCAAGGCAGGGGAGGCATGGCAGCAGAGGTGGCCAGAGCAAAAAGCTGAGTGTTCACATCTTCAGACAGGCACAGGAAGCACAGAGAGATAGACTGGAAATGGGCATTTCTAGAAACTCTCAAAGCCTTCCCCCAGTGACTTGCTTCCTCCAGCATGGCCACACCGCCTAAAGATTCCATAACCTTCCCTAAACAGCACCATGAACTGGGGACCAAGTGTCCAAACACTTAGAGTCTATGGGGGACACTCTCTTTCAAATGACTACAAAGTCTGTTTGTTTTGATTTTGAGACAGGCTCTCACATAATCCAGGCTGACCATGAACTTGCCTTGCAGCCAAGAATGAATTTTAATTTCTGCTTCTCCTGCCTCCAAGTAAAGAGCACATGATTGAGACGGAAAGTGTGAAATCCTTGGTTCACAGACTGCTTACACTCTTGCATTTGGAAGAATTTCAGAAGAGAAGAGAGCACCATTTGATAGCGAAGATCAGTCACCTGAAGGAGCAGCTGCAGCCCCTGGAGCAGGTCAAAGCTAGAATTGAAGTTCGGCCAGAAGTCAGAACCAGCAGGCTCCTCTGGGCTGGCTTGGCTCTGCTCCCGGTTCAGGGTGGAGCACTGGGGTGGCTAACCTGGTGGGTAGACTCCTGGGATATCATGGAACCAGTTACCTACTTCCTTACATTTACAAATTCCATGGTCTTTTTTGGATACTTCTTAATTACTCGACAGAAGTATACTTACTCATCTGTTAGATGTAGGCAATTCCTTCATTTCTTCCACAAGAAATTGGAGCAGCAGCATTTTGATGTCAAACATTACAAGTTAAAAGACCTTGATAAGGCTAAAGAATCCCTGAGAAACATGCGCCGTTCCCTAAATTTGAGAATGTAAATTGAGGAACTCAGTGAGAAGAACTGATCTCTATTTTTAAACATCACCGGCTTATGTGCCAATTTTATATCTTCCAAACTGGACATTTTTAGGTCTTGTTCATTCCTATTTGACTGCTTCATCTGGAGGAAGACTTCCAAGTGTTGGTATTATCTGTGTGCATCACCACACCTGGTTTATGTGGTACCAGGGCTCAAATCCACACTTGGTGCATGCTGGGCAAACTCTACTACCTGAGCTATATCCCTAGCCCCAAGAATTGAAGTCTTAACCTCTTCTCCTAAACTTAGATCATATAGCATAGCATCCTTTGCGTTTATGGCCTGATTCATTAAACCTTACTGAAACCACCATCATGAATTAGAAGAAATACTAAGTTTATGCAAACAACTCTAGTTTTCCTGGATAAGCAGTTAGTCCACAGTTGTCCACAATTATTCCCTTCCTCACACCCACACTTCTTATAGTGATGTCTTGTAGCTCATCCTGTCAAGAAGTGAAGATTGTTTTTCCTCCCGAGTCTGATCTGGCCCTGCTTTTTTCTATTACTGATGGAATGTGCTAGAAATGACACTCAGAAATGTCTGTCCTGAGCTTTAACTCTTCCTTGTATGAACCCCTGTGTTGTTGCTGTGAGAATAAGCAGGTGAGCCCCTTGAAAGATGAGAACTCACACGAAACAGCCACAGTCCACCCCAGCTTGGACCACTGGAGCCACCTGTCCCTCAGGCGAGCTAACAGCTGGCCATGCAGATCCATGAATGAACCCTGCTTAAAGCAAACAGAATTCTGATTAAGTCCCCCCCCCAAAGAGCCCGTTTTAGTTTCATTTCTGTTGCTATGATAAAGCATCTGTCCCAACGAAAAGAGAGCAAAGATTCATCTTCCCTCACTCTTACAGGTTACATTTGGTGACTGCAGGGAAGTGGAAGCAACAGGCACTCAGAGCAGCCAGTCACATCCAGGCTTGAGCAGGGAGAAATGAGCACATGCGCACACTAGCTCATGGCTCTGCTCACTTTCTCTGCACTTGCTCAGTGCTCAGTTCAAGACCTCAAACCAGGGAATGGTGCCACCCACCTTCAAGCTGGTTTTCCCACATCAATTAAGGCAATGAAGACATTCTCCCATAGAGAGACCCACAGGTCAACAGGACCTGGACAATCTGTTATTGCCAACCAGGCGATGCTAGATTGGGTCCTGCTGACAAAAACTAATCATCTCAGGGGCTGAATAACCATATCATCTTGAATCATATCTGTATCTTACAAGCCTCTTAACTGTTGCTAATGTCCAGCTTGTTCACGAACATCTTGACAAGTTACTCTACTTATTGCCTCTTTTCATCTTTTCCTAGGATCACCTTTAGACCGTCTAAGTCCTGTACCTCTCATAGGTGGATCTTCATGGTCCGTCAGCTTTGTGCCTCTCCCCTTCAATTCTGTTTTCTCCTGTTTATCTCAGTCCTCATTAATCCTGTCTTCTGCTAATTTTCTCTACCCACCCAATAGTTCTCAGGTACAGTCATATATATATATTTAGTTCTAGTTGTACATTTAATTTTTGTTCTAGGATCCAAACTGCAGTTAAACCACTTTAATCAGTCTGTATTAGGGAAGTGGCTCACTGGCATAGCACTTACCTAGCTTGCCTGAGGCTCTGGGGAAGCAAAACTTTGCCTAAGTTGTTTACTGTGGCCATTATACACTGGTCTATTGACACTTGTATATTCATTATCTTTTGTGTTTACATATTTTTATGTAACTTTTTCTTCTTTGCATGTCTTACAATTTTTTAATTTTAAGTTGGACATTTTCAACTTAAAATGTCGATACTATTGGTTTATCTCTTTTTCCCCCTGAGAGAAGAATAACGGGGCAAATACATTTTCGAAGGAATGCTGAGAAGGAACACAGGACACCAGAATGCCCGTCCTCCTGTCGCTAGGAGCCTTCCCAATTCACCCACCCTGGCCCCCTCAGCTAAAACAAAACACTGTCTACCACCTTCTTAGGTACAGGAGTCTACAGTTTCATTATTTCTGACTGCTCTAGGAAAATATGAAATGTTGACGGGAAAGCCGAACTAAGCTTAAGACCACATTTCTTCCGAGCTAAAACTTCTATTAGTGGTCTTGGGAGTTTTAGTAATTATGTAGGAATGTCAAGCACACCTTTTAGTTTCACTAGTGGGCACCTGGAGTTATACGGAGGAAAAAGACCCCGAAGAAGCTGGTGTGGTGATGCATGCCTATAATCCCGGCACTCCTGACTGAAGCGGGATTGCAGGTCCCAGGATGACCTGGCTGTTACCTAGTGAGAGCCTGCATTAGAGCACCAAGCAAATGAAAACCTAAAGCAGTGCATTCATTTTCAGAAATTCCTACCCATGGTTCATTTGGTTTGGCTTTGTATCATCTCTTAAGATGTGTTTCATCTCGCCTGTGAAGTTGGTGTTGATAAGCACCGAAAGTACAATTCATGGCAGCAGTGTAATCAAGTTAAAATGCTTGCTGAACTGCATTCAGCTGAATGTAAAAGTAGCAAGGATACTTGTGCTGGACAGCTTCAGATGTCAGCTTGACACACCTGGGTGGAGGGAACTTCAACGGAGCATTTTTTCCGTTGGACTGGCCTGTGGTCATGTCTGTGGGACATTTTCTTGATTGTTGAGTGATATGGAAGGCCCAGCCCATTTTGGGCGATGCCAGCCCTGGGTAGGTGGTCCTGTGTTGTATAAGAAAGCAGGCTGAGCACAGGCCAGAGAGCAGTGTTCCTCCATGGCCTGCGCTTCAGCTCCTGCCTCCAGGTTCCTGCCATGAGTTCCTGCTCTGATTCCCTTAGTGATGATCTACCCACTGAAGATGTAAACCAAATAAACCCTTTCCTCCCCAGGTAGGTTTTGGTCAATGTTTTTACCACAGCAATAGAGATGCAAACTACAATACTCCAATGTGAATAAAGTTCTAAAGAGTCCAGGCATCCTCACATTGTAAATAAACCAGAGCCTCAGTGAGGTACATCACACCACACCACATGTACCACACACACACCAAAGACACACACCACACACCATGCACACACACCATACATATACACCACACCATACCACACACATCACGTGCACCGCACCACATGCACCACACACACACCAAAAAGACACACCACACACCATACATATACACCACACCATACCACACACATACCACACCACACCACAGCACACCATACCACACACAGCACACACACCACACCACAACACACACCACACATACACACCACCACACATACCACACCATACCACACCACATGCACCACACCACACACAGCACAGCACACCACACAACATACACCATACCACACCACAGCACACACAGCACACCACACACATACTGCACACACCACATGCACCACACACATACCAAGGACACATATCACACATACACACCATACATACACACCACACATACCACACCACACATACATACCACTACAGACCTACTCGCATATCATACACCATTACACATACACCACAGACACCTACACATACACCACACATATATCACACACCATACCACGCACACCACACACACCACACACTCACTACATACATAGCACACACATCACACACATACTGCACATGATACCACATACAAAAACATATATCACACACATCACACACACCACCTCACACACCACATATCACACCATATACCACAAACATGCATATTACACAATACCACATATACTACACAACACAAATATACACTCTATATATCATACCACTTACCACAGAACATATACATCACATATGCCACCCAAACCACACACCACACCCACACATCGTGCTCACACACCACACCCACATACATCCCACACACATATCATAGGCACAACATATACATATACATACCAAAACACACTACATGCCAATGGTATTCACACATACATCATAGACAACCACATATACACTATGCACCACAAACACATCACAGACTCACCATACACTACACAGATAAAACACACACACACACACACACACACACACACACACCATATGCACTCCACAGACAACCACACACATACCACATTGACACATATACACCCACACTGCAGATACACACATAGAAGCACAAACACACACAAACACATACACAGAAAAGCACACATACAAACACATATACAGAAACCCAAACACATACAAACTTTTCTTTCATAAATGTAGCTTTGCTTCTGCATTTTTGGTAAAACTTTCACAGACCAAAACAGCTATCCACTATCAAAAGCATCATTTCTACTAAAATAGGCCAGAAAAAAATACCCACAAAAATAAAAACAACCCAGATGCTCCCAGTGCTCGTGGATAAACCATGAGAATTCCAAACTGTTGTGTTTTAAATCAACTATACGCTTTACAAGAAGAACTGTAGGGCACTTCTCAGCGAAGTCCACCAGATCCAGGGGAGACAAAAATATATTCTTTAAAGGGCCCTGTGGGAGCTTTCCCTGAGCCCCGTGTTCCCTGAGCCTGGTCAGCTTGGCTATCACATTCAGCTTCAAGCCCTAGTTACCCATCTCTGGTGTTACCAGCCTCCACATTTTAACCCAAACATTTTCAACGGAAGCGGAAGCACTCTGCTGTGATCCCAGCACTCCAGAGGTGGAGGCCCATGAGATCAGTCAGCCTGGGCGGCGGTGAGGACCCTTCTCCACCAGAAGATAAGAAGAAAGGGACAAGGGAGGGAGGGAGAGAGGGAAGAAGAATTGAACCACCTAGTTTGGGGAAAGAATTTAACTCTGTAGTGTTCATGAAATTATTGATTTCACGCTTATTTTCAGATCTGTTTAACTCTCTCACACTCTAAAATGCACTTTCTGTTCTTCATTCTTGTCTCCTCAGAATTAATCACTGGCCTGAATTTAATATTTATTATTCGCATGTATATTTTAGTGCATATTTTAAATGATACGCCATGTATCCATATTTATAAGTTGCTCATAGAATTACTTTGAATGTTTTCAGATTTATACAAGTGTCCTATTTTAAATATTCATCTTCTGCTTGTGTGGTTCACCACAGATTTGCACTCTCGAGATTTTTCTGTGCTAGCTACAACTGTAACTCTTTCCATCATTACTGTTGTGCTATATTGCTATGTGTGACTGTATTAATTTACCCATCTCCTACTTGTAGGCATTTGGGTTGACTCATTTTTCTTTTAGAAAGCATTACCCATTAAACATTTTTGTAAACATGTTCTTATTCTCCTTGGCAAGAATCCACCTATGATATTTTCTTAGAAGCGGAGACAGGATGCCCTCTGGTATACGTACTTTTCATGAACTACCCCTTGTTTTCCAAGCAGATAGTTCTAATTTGCCTCTCCTCCAGTCCTGAATGATGTCTAGGCACTAACATCTTACGTTTGTCATCACCCAAAGTGTTTTTGGCTAATGTGGAAATAATAAGCCTCTGCAATTTTAAATTTGTCCGTTCCCTCATCATTGATGCCATCCATTGTCTGTATGGTTGGAGTCTTTAACAACTCATGTTGAGATTCAGTTCTATGTAACAGTGATGCCTCAGAGGTGACAGTCCACAAGGGCTCAGTCCTGAAGGTGAATTCTGTCACTGCAAAAGTGAGAATCATCCCAAGGGTGGACTTCAGGCAAAGAAGACTCAGTCCTGCCTTCTCTCACTCCTGCACACTCTCAGAAAATTATACCTCTACCAGAGCATGACGGCAAGATGCCTTTTTGTTGATTTGCCAGTGCTCTTTATGTATTTTGAATATATATGCACATATACATATATACACTTTGGTGCGTGAATACATGTGATACCCTCTAGTCACATTTCTCTTTTTACTTTGCATTGGCTATATTTTGTAGAAAAATTTTAAACTTCACAGTGATCAAAATTTACCAATTATTTTGTCTTACTGTTATTTTGTGTCTTCTCTAAAAAATTCAATATACAACCTAAGGTCATAAAGATATTCTTTTATAGCTTCTCCTAACATTTTATGGCTTTGCTTTTCTGTATTTAGGATTGCTACACCTGAAGGTTGTTTCTTCGTACTTTGTGAGATAAAGATTCAATTTTGTTTTTCATAGATTCAATATTTTTTCAGGCACATTATGAAGCAGTTTTATTTCTAATTTTCAGTGATGTATTTTCATCTATGGATGTATCCATTTCTAGACTCTAAATTGTATTCATCTGGATATATTAATTTATCAGTGTATTAACACCACGAAACTCTTGTGTGTATTTATGTGTTTCTGAGTATGTTTGTACATGTTGCTAATTATCAAACCGAGGCCTCTCACATGAGAGGCAAGTGCTCTACCAATGTGCTGCGCGCAGCTCTACCATTTAGTCTTAATTATATAGATTTATAAAATGTCTTGATATTTAACAAGGCAATATCCTCAACTTGTCACTCAGAATTCATTTTCTATGTTGATGACAATTCCTTATAAATCTTGGGGGTACATTTTTGGAGTTTCTTAAAACTCAAGTTATCCTTTCACTATGGAGAACTGATATAACAATTTGCTCAAGGTGCTGAAACAAAGTATCAGAGATTGGTGGCTTGAAAAACAAAAATGTATTGGCCTAAGCTTTTGAAGGCTAGAAATCTAAGATTGAGGTGTGAGCAGACCTGCTTAGCCCTAGTAGGGCTGCGTATGGCTGCCTTCTCCTGTGTGTTCTCCCCTCTGCCTGCATGTGTCTACGCCTTAAATTCCTCTTTGGCGACCCCAATACTTCACTCCATATGGCTCCAAATTGTTTCATTTTTCTTCATTTCTTTAATGGCTCTATCATCCAATGCAGACATATTCTAAAGAACTTTGGGGATTGGGACTTTAGTATGTGAAGAGGGTCAGTGTGCAAACCCGTTCCAAAACAACTAATATCTTCATGAAACTGAGCTTTTGCTAAAACATATATCGTGAACAAAATGCACACTCTATTTGTACAGGTCTTTTGTCATTTTTCAAAACTTTTATTATTTCTTCTTTGCTAGATGTGGCTGCCCACAGCTGTCATCCCAGATACTGAGGAAGCTGAGCAGAAGGATCACAAGTTCGAGGTCTACCTTAGTTCGAGGTCTACCTGGGTTACATAGTGAGTTCAAGGACAGCTTGGGCAACTTAGCAAGACCTTGACTCAAACTAAAATAAAAAAGCAAAGGGTTTGGAATGTAATGCATTGATACAGCACTTGCCTAGCATGCTTAAAGCCCTGAGCTCAGTCACTAGCACTAAACAAAAACAAACTCATTTTTGGTTGAAAAGATATTTTGATATTGTAATGGTATTATATATTTTTATAATGGGTTTTGGTAAGTTATATAATATGCCCAGTTATTTATACCTCTTATTTTAATATCTGCATTATTGCTATATAATTGAGAAATGTTGCATCTTTTGTTTATATATTACAAATTGGTGATGTAGTTATGGTATTTTTATATTACACTGATGTGATATGTTGTCTTTATAGGGCTTTGGCTTTTTATAAACACCACCCTATTGTTTAGGAATGCAGCTCTGTTCAGTTCTTTTCAAATCTTTGTGAATTTATTTCTTCTTTTTAATTTAGTGTTGTGGCTTGCAAATTCAGTACAATATTGAATAAATATATTATCAAGTTCTTTGGTGAGTCTTTAATTTTAAAAAAGAGCATATCTACTACTTCATTTGTAATAGAATGTCTTCTCTAAGTTTGGATTGAGTACTTTTTTCCAATTATCACATTTTACCTTTACCCCAGTGACCTAAATAAAGAATCTTGGTTATTTTTAATCAGTAATGTGCTGAACTATATCAAATAGCTATTTTCCTGGATCTATTGAGATACTTTTATATTTCAATCAATGAATGTGGTAAATTGCACTAACAGATTTTATCAGTCTTAAACCCACTCGTATTCCTGAAGCAAAACCAGCTCAGTAAGAGTATAGTCACATAGATCCATTTACCTGTGATCTGTCTACACACAAGGACATGACTCAGTTCCATGTGTTAGGATTTTGCACTGAGTTTTTTGTATCTGTTTTTATGACTGAGTGTGACTGATGATTTGACAATTTTATTCATTCCTTCTCTTGTTTTTTTTTTTAAAGACTTTATTTTAAAAAATTACGTGTATATGTATCTCTGTGTGTGTAGTGCCCATGGAATCCAGAAGAGGGTATTGGATTCTCTGCAGCTGGAGTCATAGGTGGTTGTGAGCTACACACATGAATGCTGGGAACTCGACTTGAGCCAACTTTTGTGGGGACGTTGTGTCTTCAAAAAGTATATATCCTGAAGTAACTACAGAAGCCAGGAGGACAGAAGTAGACCAGCTGGGAGGAGGAAGCTCTAGAGAGAGGGATGATAAGACACAGGTGGAAATGGACAAGGAGGAAATGGGGAAAATGGGGGAGCTTTAACTGGGATAAGGGGAAGTAAAATAAAATGGGGGGTGGAAGGAGAGATAACTGATACAAAGGGTGTTGGAAAAGTCATAGGGAAATGTATTATTCCATAAGCTTGCTTAAGTACATATATACATAGTGTGTGTGTGTGTGTGTGTGTGTGTGTGTGTGTGCGTGCGTGCGTGCAGCTGAAGGCTATTTAACAAAAATCCCAGTGCCAGGTAAGGGAAACGTTCCTTAGGGTTATTGGTCAGAGTAGTTCAAGAGACTCCCAAAACAATACAGGCAATTGGCATAGCCCTTGATTGCATCCAAGAACTTAAAGGTTAATTTCTTATTGCTGAAGATACCACATACTTCAGACACAGGACATGGAGAAATTGACCTAGAATTCATGTGAAAGCTTTCTTCCTGAAGACTAGTTTTCATAGTATCAGAGGGTGCTGTGCAAGCTACCGAGGGAGAAAAGCAATCAACAGTAATACCCAGCTGTAAAACCTATGAACCACAATGACCAGCCCATCAAACTATCTCTATCAATGCAATATCAGCAGTTTTATCTTGGGGTTAACCACTAGCTATCTAATTGGACTTATGATCAGCTCAGTAGGAGGGAATCCATGCCTGGAACTGTCAACATAATCAAATATGCATGGCTGGAAAGGTCATAGACCCTAGAAGTGACCTACTACTGCCCATTTCCTAAACCAATGTAATCTCTTTCAAAAACATTTTATTATTTTTATTTATGTGCATTAGTGTATTGCTTGCACTTGTGTAAGTGTACCCATGTAGTGCAGTACCTAAGGAAATCAGAAGAGGGCATCGGATCCCCTGGAACTGGAGTTACAGATGGTTGTCAATCACTATGTAAGTGCTGGGATTTGAACCAGAGTCCTCTACAAGAGCAGCTAGTGCTCTCATCTGCTGAGCCATTTTTCTAGTCCCGATGTAATGTCTTACTACATTCCAAATACCCTTATATTCATAGGTAAATGTAATTGTCCCCACTCATCAAAAAAGCATCTTTTATTTGCAACAGGTGGAAACTGTTAAAATATTCCACAACTGATCAGAATGCCAACTATGTGATCATGTGGTACGTAGTCCCAATTTATATATCTACAGTGCAATCCTTATACTTAAGGCTCAGGAAAAATCATGGAAGAGAGGGCGGAGAAACTGTAAGAGGCAGAGGACCCTAATGCCTCCTGCTAGTTAGGGTACACATTGTACACATTGTAAACTACACCCATGAAATCTCAATAAAATTGTTACCTAAACAAGACCTGCATAATGACAACACCAGTTGATATGCTGATGTGGATGGGGGAAATCTCACAAAGTTCCCACATCAACAACATCAAGATGGAAAGCAATAAAAGCTACTGAGAGAGAGAATCTGTTTTCTCTAGGCATGAGTCCCTGATAGGTTAACCAAGCCCGAGAGATCGGCCCTAAATACATGAGCATCACTTCATGGATTCAGCAGTAAATTATATATATATATATATATATATATATATATATATATATATGAAAGAGAGAAAGAGAAAGAGTGCAATCCTAGTTAAACAAGAGGTCATGAGGGTGTGGAGGGCATGGGAAGAGTTGAGGGGGGAGAATGAGGGGTGGAAATGATTCAAATATAGTACTCATCCATGAAATTCTCCAAAAACAAAGATTTAAAAAATTATAACTCTGAATCAATATATGTAAGATTAGTTAGTAGAAATCACCCACAATATTTTAGGAAACTAGTGTTTGAAAGTTGGAATGTCTATTAAAAAACATTAAACTTGCCACAATGTTTCAAATTTTGCATCATTTTATAACATTTTAATAATCACCATTTTTCAATTATTTTATTTCTTTTTCAAATTTATTGGCATATGCTTAATCAGAATATTGATTTAACTTTATTTAAATTTATTCAGAATGTTGTATCTGTGATTTTTGCCCTAGTTAATTTACTTTTAATATTGTCAATTTTTCTTTTCCCATCACCCCAATTCTAGTACACATTTATTAGTCTTTTCATTAATTTTGCCTTAGCTTTTCTTGTTTTTTGTTTTTGTTTTTTAACTTTTACAAAAACTTTATTGAGGATTTCATACAAGCATATAAGATGTTTTGATCAAATCCATGCCCACTCCCTCCCCTCCAACATTCCCCTCTCTGAAGAGGTAACCCTAAAATCTTTTAAGGATTAGATACAAGCTTCCAAATACTTTTGACACTTTTGGCCTTGGAACAGAATATGTTGCTCACAGGCCCAAGGACATTTTGACTTTTAGCCAAGAAACTGGCTACATTTCTTTGAGGTCTTTTTACCCTAGCTGCCTAGCCAGTTCCTACCTCCTATTCTTATCATGCCATCCTCTGACATGGTTACCCAAATTGCCAATAGGGAATCAGGACATAGACTGCTCTGGCTTCTTCCATGCTGAACAAGGATGCAGGGTGAGGCCTTAGCTTTTCTTAAGTGACAGGAAAGAGCCCACTCTCCAAGGAAGTTTTGTGTATCTATTTCCGTATTTTAGAGTTCTTGTATTTAGGTAGCTAAGCAGGCATGTGACTTCCAGACTTTCCTTCAGTGAAGTGCATTTATGTGACTGATTCTTATTGTGTGAGCAGAGGGACTCAGAGCCAGAGAATGTGATAGTCTACAGGAAGAGGTTGAAAATTCATGTTTTCCTGAAAGGTCTCTGGCAGAGGAGGAATCACGCAAGGGAATGGCTAGCTGGCATGGTTATGTTATGAAAGATCAGATGACCAGCCAGAGGGACTTGATGGGAGGATCCAGAGGATTCTGTGACATCACAGTGGCTCATCAAGGTCATCATGGATGTACTAGTGCAAAGGATCATCAATAGGACCAACAGTGGCTTGTTCTGTAGGCTGGGCTGATGGCAGGAAGGGTAGAGAACTATGTGCATCAAGGACCAGAAGAATGATGGTACCCCAGATGAGGAGTGCAGGTGACTATGCTTAGCTACCAGAAGTTAAGGGCCACAGCTACTACCATGGTAGGCACATTGGAGAAGCCAAGACATTAGATCTGATGGGAGTTATGGTTGTGTGATGTCTTGTGGAGGAAAATGGTAGACAGACAACAACTACTATCACAAAAGCAAGAATAAGGGCAGTAAGAGGCTAAAGGCTCTCACTCCAATAAAAAGTTGAAGTCTCATGCTCAGTGCCCAGTCTTGAGCCAGTTCTTAGATTCAGAACCACTGACTAAATGTACAGAAGGAAACTTCAACAGTGTGGCAAGTATATACTGGGACGGTCTCTGGTCTTATTCAAAGGTAGATAGAGCCATTGTGCTGGCCAGGGCTTTGCAGCGAATGTATACAGACTGCAGCTGACTTAATCCTGCCACACACTGTCTGCAATTGGGAGACTCTTCTTATGGTACTGCTAGGAACAGTTCCGAACTTAGGTTATGTTTAATGGATGTGCTGTTTTGTTGGATGTACAGATAGGGGGATGTACATATGTTTAGTTTTAGCAGATACACCACACAATTTTTCAGTTCTATAGGACTTTGGATTCCCAGTAGCCAGGCAGGGGGTTCCCAAGCCTTTACTCTCTGCCAGCACTAACCATGTTCCTTTTTCCTCAGTGATAGCGTTTCAATTTCATTTCCACAATGAATGTGGAGTCACATATCAGTTTACATCCTTTTTGGTCATTTGGATGTCATTTTTGAAGAATATAGTCAACTGTTTTTGTTTTGACACAGGGTCTCTCTGTAGCTTCAGCTAGCCTGGAACTTTCTATGTAGACCAAGCTGGCTTTGATCTCACAGAGCTCTGCCTGCATCTATTCCCTTAGTGCTAGGACTAAAAGCCTGCACCACATGGCCAGTCATAGTCAACTTTTATTACCCGATTTTCTACTGGATTTACTGTTTCCATCTTACTGATTTTAGGATTGTCTGTATTTTATTTGCATTACATAATACTATGTTGACTTTCAAATATAATTTTAGTAGTCGCAATTTGCATTTCCCTTTTCAGTACTTATTTATTGTTTTGTCAAAGAGTATCTATGTAGTCCAAGCTGGCCTCTGACATAATATGTAGCCCAGGCTGGCATCAAAATTAAGGCAACTTTCCTGGTTAGTGTCTCAAGTGATGGGATTGCAGGCATGAGCCACCAAGCCTTGCTCCATTTCAACACTTTAATAGCAGCTTTTCATTAAAAAATTATTAATTTTAAGTAGTTTTAAACTATCACCTTATCCTGCATCATTAGCTTTTTTATTTTCTGCTTAAGAAGTGTCTGATTACATGATCTCTTCCTTTTTTAAAGAAAAATTATTTATGTGTATGAGTGTTAAACCTGCATGTGCATAGGTGCACCACATGTCCACAACGCTCATGGAAGCCAGAAGAGGGTATCAGATCCCCAATACTGAAGTTAAGCCTACTGAGACCATTTAGCATTGCTTGTATGTACATGTGTTTAGGGCTGATCACTTGGGATTGGAGAACCTCCTGTCAGGGAACTTGTCCGAGGGAAAATTGACTCTCTGTTCCTCAGAAGTCATTGATTGGTGGTAGCTCTTTAGCTAGGGGCGGGACCTTGTAAAATTTCCTCCATCCATACTGCCATGTCAACTGAAGTTGAGAAGGGGGGGTGGCACATGGGAGGAGTTGCAGGGAGAAGAGGGGGAGGGAATTATGTAAATATAATGTTCATGTATGAATTTCTCAAAATTATATACAATGGAAATAGTTGATAACTACAATCTCCCAAGATATGCCTTTTCTTTCACTCTAAAATCTTTGCTAGTCTAGGTGTAGTGTGGTTGTTCAACAAGTATGAAACCTTGGCCTCAATCCCAACCACTGGATATACTGGGCATGGTGGTATATGCTGTAGTGATCCTAGTAAAGGGAAGTGGAGGCAGGAGATCAGAAGTTCAAGGTCATCCTTGGCTACATTGCGTGTTTAAGGATGGTCTTGGATGCATGAAATCCTATCTCAAAAGAAAATCAATCATTGCTGGGTGTTGTGGCACATATCTTTAATCCCAGAGGAGGCAGAGTCAGGTCGATGTCTGTCAGATCCAGTCCATCCTGGTCTACGTAGTAAGTTCCAAACTAGCTGGTGATGTTGTTCAGACCCAAAAATAACCACAGACACAGGGACTGCTTATTTCAAAGATAGCAGAGGACCCAGCACCTCCAAGGCGAGAGCCCTGAGTGCTGTCTTGCTTTTCCTTTTATTGGCCTTGCAAAACAATCACAGCACGAGAAGCAGAAGCACAGTATGTGATTTCTCACAGGACACAAAGTCCTGCTACAGCTACTATTTTCAAGGACATTCTGGGCTTTGGAATAACAAGCTCAAGATGAAGATTGTCATGTTAGTTAGTGTGCTGACCAACACCTCTACACAGCTCCTTGTGTGCAAGGAACTTCGTGATATTCCTCCAACTTGATTGTGTCCTTCCAAAGCAGCTTGTCCGGTTAACTCTATTTTGCCCGATCTCTTCTCTTTATATTATTTGGTTCCCCGTAAGCTGGAACTACAGGCCGACCCTGTCTCAAAAACTCAATCAATCAATCAATCAATCAATCAATCAATCATTCAATTGAAATAGATATAGTTTTCCCAGGTAGATTTACAAAGTTTTTTCCATTTATTACTGTGCATGGTGTGAGGTAGGGATTCATTGCTTTGGTATCTGTTCTCTAGTTATATCTGAAAGGCATATGAAGACAACTGTTCTAATAAATTAAGTGCCTTGATTAGAACAAGAAAACTTTTTAATATCAATAAAGATGTACTAAAAGTGTATGTTAAAATCATGGAATGAAGAATACTCTAAATTTTTTTCTTGTTGAGGAAAGCTACAACGACTACTAAGAGCAAAACATTAACCCCAAGCTTCCCAGCAGCCAGGGTAAAAAGGGGAAATAATGATTTGCTTAGAGTTCATTGTATGTTAGAGAGAGGGATGCTGTTTCCAGGGAAGAAAGTAAATTCCTCCTGGTCTTGTATCCTGAGAGTGTAGTTATCTGTGAAGGTTCAGAGACAGGCATTAATTGCTGAGCTATTGTTCTAGTTTGCTTTCAGTTGCTGTAACAAAAGCACTCTGACCAGTACCAACTTGGGAAGGAAAGGGTTTATTCAGCTTACATCTCCCATGTCATAGTTCATCAGGGAGCCCAAGGTAGGAACTCAGAGCAGGAACCTGGAGGCAGGAGCTGAAGCAGAGGCCATAGAGGATTGTTGCTTACTGACTTGCTCCTCTGGCCTCTGCTCAGCTTACTTTCTTATGCAACACAGACCTACCTACCCAAGGGTGGCACCACCCACTGTGGGCTGGGCCTTCCCACATCACTCAGCAATCAAGAAGATGTCCCACAGACATGGCCAGAGGGCAGTCCAATGAAGGCAATTTCCCAGTTGAGGTGCCCTCAACCCAGCCTGCCAAGTTGACACTAAAGCCATCCAGTACAGCTATTCACTTCATCTCAAAGTCACAAAGGATGAAATACAGTCACAGGGCTGAGATTAAGTCACAATTGCCTGTCCTGCCCATTCAGCATAAGTGTTGGTGTGCAGTTTGTTTAAAAGGAATAGAAAACATAGAAATCAGATTCTGAAATGTAAGAAGACATCCCTGGAGACCATAACAGAATTAATTTGTAAAATGGAAAAATATAATTAGTAAAAACATCAATATGCCTCAATTTCAAATTATCAAAAACACACATACACAAAATATAAACTAAACAGGAGATAAAATTTGTCTTAGCAACCAGAGCTGACTTTATCTGGAGATAAAGGCATTAAGTTATCTGTGTCCATGGATGGACACAGTTCAGAGGAGATGCTTGTTCTGGATGTGATGTTCTGATCACTGCTGACAACATGGGCAAAAGTAGGCTCCTTCCTCTTGTGGCCTTAATCAAAATGTACAGACATGTGACATGCACTTTGAATAGATGCTGGAGTCTTGCCTTTGAAGGACTGCTTCCACTGTTCAAAGAACAGGGCATAGCACTATAAGTGTTGTGCACTAAGTTTAATTTTTCACAGACCCCACAAATGTGAACCAGAGTTTTACAAATGTCTACAAATTTTTATCTACACTTGAAAATTCTATGCCTTCTGAAGGAGGAATTCCTGAACTAGATTTAGTGGCCCATGCCTATAATCCTAGCATTTGAGATGTATATGTAAGAGGATGAGAAGTTCAAGGTCATTTTCACCTTCACAGTGAGTTTGAAGATCGCTTGGGCTCCTGAGACATGGGACCAAGAAATAAAACTAACCAAAAATAAAAATGAGAGAGAAACCATTATGACTTTGAGTGTCCCCCATTTTTACACTCAGGATTAATCTAAATGCCCTCATATTCTTTAATAAAACCTAGATATTGTTACTTGGTATATTGATCTGGAAATATCTGCCTATTTGACAAGGGTCTCATAGGTTCTCTGGGGCAGTTTGGAAAGTTATTTCATCCCAATATAGCTGACCAACAGTGTAGGAAACCAGGATGGCATGCCCTAGGGAAAGATGATCCTAAAACTTTTAAGTCCAGGCTATGTTCTCTGTTAAAGTGAGGGGCCCTGAAAACAGAAGCTCTGATAATCCCTGTCTTGCAGAACACTGCAGGACTAGCAGGAGAAAAGTGGCTGAGTCCAAAGTTTAAGCTCCTTGCTCTGAGGGAGAGCATCCTGGTCAACAGCCCTTAGCCCACCTCCTTGTCCAGAACAAATAACTCAGCTATCACTAGCTAAAAGAATAGGCCAGGTTAAAGGTTTACTCCTGAGCTAAAAACTAAAAGTTTACTATGCTTCTAGCCCTAAGAAAAAAAACATTGTGGCCAATAAATTACCAGATAAGCACTGATAACCTTGAGTAAAAGTTTAAGCATCCTGCTTTACAAACAGCCCCTAGCTGGCATCAACTATAAGATATATGTCTTGTTTCTTTGTGCCTCAATCTTTGTATGTAACTACCAAATACCTTATGATTGCTAGTTCCTTGTGCTGTATAAAAACCCTCTGAATTCCTTAATAAATGGCTTGTTGTAAAGGAAAGCATAAGTCCCAGAGTCTGGGACTGTGTCCCTGGTCGGTATTGCCTTACAGAAGTGAGGTTCCTCCCTCCCTGCAGCAAGGCAGACTTGGGTCTCTGCACAACAGTCCACTGACTGATCCTTCTAAATGTACAGAGCTGGGAATCCCACTTCCTATAATCCATTCTGACCACATAGCTGATTAGGAATCCAGGCATGTGGTCCTTTGCTGGAAGCTGCACTGTGAACTCATGGACAGGCATCCTAACTGAATTTCATTTTGTCTTTAAGGTGAGCAAGTGAGGGAGGAGTCATTGTATGTGTGAAGGAGATGAGTGAGAACCCAATTCTGGACAGCTTGTCAAAGGGAAGAGCATGGTCTGGGACAGAGATTTCAGTGCAAGTCTGTAAGGTGATGACAAAAGTGTGGAAAGAGGCATCCTATGCTATCATAGGGAGTCAGTTCACTAAGGACAAAGTGTCTAAAGAAGGAAGTGTTGGAAAAAAGAAAGACTGTCCTGTGTCAACCATGTGCTCTCAGGGTTTGAAATTTGCTCATTCTCCAAAGTCTGGTTGCATCTTATGAAAGTAACCCATTAACCTAACTGCAGCTTCCTGAGTGTTCTGAGGTTTGGCTATAGTTTAAAAATTGTTGGTTGTGGTGTTCTATGGATTACTGTGCCCCTGCTAAATGAGAGGGTGAAGTCCTAATCCCTTTCTTGAGAAACATCTGCTCCCCTATTACTCTGGCTTTTTTCCTAGGGTTATTTTTAGAACCTTGTATCTTGCATTTAAAGGGGTAAAATACAGATATCTGAGTCCTCAGGCAGCCTACAGATCCTTCCCAGATGTGAACATCACTGTCTTTATTATATGAGGGTAGGAGTGGTTTTGTCTTAACTGAGTCAGATAAATCTCCAGGGCAGATGAGGGAAGGAGATACATAGAGGAAATCTGGCTAAGATGAGGTCACCTGGGTGGACCCCAGTCCATTCAGACAAGTATCCTTATTAAAGAGGAAGATAGAGACACACATGATAGGTGGCCATCTGAAAACTGGCAAAACTGAAGCTATGCTTGTACAAGCCAAGGAATGTCTGGGACACCCAGAGGATGACAGAGCCTGGAAGGATCCTTTTCTATAATCTGCAAAGGAAACCTGGCTTGCAACAGTTTGGCAGCTTATTTCAAACATCCCAACTGTGAGACAATATATTTCTGTTGTTTTAAGTCATCCAGTTTGAGATACTTTGTTATGGAAGCCCTAAGAAATGAATGTAAAGTTTGTGGACAGGATTTAGGAAACAAAATTGTATATGTCTGCCTTCCCAGCATCCCATCTGCCTTGATTAGTTGAATACTCGATATGGAACTCACACCACAGCATGTATCTGTCCTCTCTGGTGGTGGGTGGCTCCAATACATGAATGTAAAATGAGGCTGATACAAATAGTGTATGCTTAAATCATCCCAAGATGGGCACACCGAATGCAAAAAAGGGCTGGGTAAGGGACAGGTACTCTGTACCTTGAGGGAAGCAGAGGAGGGGCTGACCATTACTCCCAATGGCTTAGAGGACAGAAAGGGTGCAAGGAAGTCTCCAGCGGTGGACTCAGGCAAGAGGTCACTCTTAGCCAAAGGGAAAATTTTAAATGTCCACTAACTGCATATGTTTCTAGAAAGTGCCTTAGTGAGAATTTCAGAGAATATTCTAGTCCATGTATCAGCTTCTGGGTGCATTTAGAATTATATATAGGAAGCGGCCTAACCTCTGTACTTAGCAACTGCTTCTGTAATATGCTATTCTCTAATTTATATATGCCTGGTGTGAAACTGCGGGTCAAGGGACTTGCACAAATTCTGCAGTATGCATGTGAGTGTGTGGGCATTCGCGTTTAGGACTTCTGATATCAGGGAAAGTGTTATATAGAAAGATGTGAAAGGGTGGTTATATTGCACATTCCTGCTCCAAGTCACACAGAAGGATCAACAGCAACTAATTAAAATAAAACCAGCAGTTCGTTCCTGGAAGAATGTTTAAATGCAATTACATATAGACATAATATCCAATCAGAATAGGTATTAGACATGGAAGCAACACACATGCTGCATACTTGTGTTGGAGATCTGTGTTGTGTATGTGCACGGTTATGCCGAAATATCCTAGGACACCATCTCAGCAGAGATTAGCTACAACTCTAGCCCCAATGGTTCTTTTGACTTTTCCTTATGACTCATCTTTGAGCTCTAGGTTACTTATTTTAAAAATTCTTTAAAATTTGCTTTTACTTTATGTGTTTGAGCATTTTGCCTACACATATGTAAGTGCACCCACGTTGTGCAATGTCCACGAAGGATGTTGGATCCCTGGAACTGGACCATTGTTAGCCACCTTATGGTATCCAACATCTGGTCCTCTGTAAGAGCAGTCGGTGTTCTTAACCATGGAGCCATCTCTCCAGTTCTCAGACAGCCTTTAATCCCTCCCTGATGTGACCAATTCCTGTGATTATTACGTCAGAGGAGTGATGTTGTCTAACTGAGTCCTGTAAACCTCCAGGGCAGATGACACACAGGCACACTAAGGCAATGAAGCATGAAATGATATCAGAAGGTTAGCTGTCAGGCTTTCATCTACTCCCTTTTAAACAACTGTTTTAAAAGCATCTCATGGCTTCTCCCTTAGGAAATTATTTCATTGTATAATTGCCCTTGCTTCACGTGAAATTTTCCTAATGTCCAATTTAAATTGCTGTTTTTTAAAGTCTTGGGCCATTGCTCTCTATTACATTACTATTAAGCACGTTAAGTAATTCCTTCCCCTTTTTGAAAGGGTGAAATTGGCTTGTGTATCTCATTTGAAAATGTGGCCTCGCCTCCAGATCAAAAATGCAGAACACTTGAAAATGACAGATGAACATCCTGTTTGTGGGGAAGATGGGTGATTTCTTTGCTTCTGAGTTGTCACCAGCTTGGAAGCAATTTGTGGCACTGGCACAGGGAGATGAGAACACATGGCATACATAGTGTTTCCTCCAAACACACTGAAAAGGAAAGGAAAATGTCTTCAAAGAAATGAGAGCCCAGTTTGCTGAGGTCCATGTCCTTTGGCACCAAGGGAAGAAATGTGTCCTATGTGACCTCTTGTTTTGCTTTCTGAGGACCTGGGAAGACCTGATACAAAGGAAATGCTAAAAAACCAAACTGTAAGGAGACAAGGATTCTATGGTGGTACCACGGCGATGCAAAGCTGGGGGGCTTCAAAGTCTTTACCACATCCCCCCCTCTGAAGAGGTAACCTTAAAGTCTTTTAGGGATTAGATAAGAGCTCCCAAATACTTAGACATTTTTGGCCTTTGGAACAGAGTATGTTGCTAAGAGGCCCAAGGACATTTTGACTTTTAGCTAAGAAACTGGCTACTTTTGGGGGAGTCTTTTTACCCCCACTGCCTAGCCAATTCCTATCTATTCTTATCACACCAATCTGAACGTTAGAGTAGCAAAAAGCCCCATAAAAAAAGAAGAGTGCTGGGCGTGGTGGCACATGCTTTTAATCCCAGCACTCCAGAGACAGAGGCAGATGGATCTCTGTGAGTTCAAGGTCAGCTTGGTCTACACAGTGAGTTCAAGGCCAGCTGGGGCTACAGGGAGACCCTGTCTCAAAAAGACCAAGAAGAAAGAAGAAGAAGAAGAAGAAGAAGAAGAAGAAGAAGAAGAAGAAGAAGAAGAAGAAGAAAAGAAGAAGAAGAAGAAGAAGAAAGTGCACAAAGATGTCAGGAAAAAGTGATGGGGAGATATGGGAAGAGTTGGAGGGGAGGGAGTGGGTGTGGATTTTATCAAAACACTGTGTGCATGTATGAAATTCTCTGCAAATTGTTTTAAAGTTAAAAATATCTTTACCACAATAAAAGTATTTGATCTTCATACTTCTGTTTGCCCTTCACTCACCAAAAAGAGCTATGACTTTGGAGCAGTCTTATGGGATACTAGACTAGAAACATGATTTCAAACTTAATAAGCTGCCTTGCTTTTCCTTATTTGTATTTGCTTATTTAAGTGCATGTTCACATTTGTGTGCATGTGTGTATAGTGTTTGTATAGATGTGCCTGCCTGACATCAGATTTCCTCTTCAATTGCTTCTTCATCTTTTGTTTTGAGATGAGGTCTCTCGCTGAACTTGTAGCTCACCTTTCAGACTAGACTTGCTGGCCAGCGAAGCCCCAGGATCCACACATCTCTGCCTCCCAGTATTGGGTGGGAGGCACACACAAGCTGCTATACCTGGCTTCTACATGGGTGATAAAGATCCAAACTTAGCTCTTCACAATTGCACAGCAAATACTCTACACATGCCACCTTTGTTACCTCATTTTGATTCTAGAACTTCTTGAATCTGTATCCCACCTTATCCCTCTCTGTCATACTTAGTTTTTGTCAACTTGAGACAAATCTAAACAAACTTGGGAAGAGGGAATATCAACTGAGGTATTTCACAGGTCAGACTGGCCTGTGGGTATGTCTGTGTGGCATTTTCTGGATTGTTAATTGATGTTAAGAGGTTCCAGGCCACTGTAGGCAGTGCTAACCCTATGCAAGTGGGTCTGGGCTGTGCAAGAAATGCGGCTGAGCAAGCCAGTTAGCAGTGCTCCTCTATGGTCTCAGCTACGGTTCCTGCCTCCGGGTTCCTGTCTTGAGTTCCTGTCCTGATTTCCCCTCAGTGATTGGCCGTATTCTGGAAATATATAATGAAACAAACCCTCTCTTCCCCAAGTTGCTTTCGACCATGGTGTTTATCACAGCAACACAGAGGCAAACTAGGACACCCTCCAGGCCCTCAGTACCCAAAAGCTGTCCCATTCCCACATACATTTTCAGACACTGAGTGGATGTGACCTTGAGCATTTAAAAAATGGCATTCCATGTTTGGAGGTGTTGCTCAGCATACAGGGTAACCTGTTATGTGCAAAGCCTTGGGTTTTCAGTGCCTAGTACTGCCAATTAATTAATCTGCTAATCAATTAGTAAGTTGATGAATAAATCAGATGAATAAATCAATGAACAAACAAAAATAGAAATAAAAAATCCTCGGAGCTGGAGAGCTGTCTAAGTGTTTAAGAACACAGGATGCTTTAGGTTCCCGGTACCTACATAGAGGCTAACAACTGTCCATTCCTCCAGTTTCAGGGGATCTGACACCCTCTTCTAGCCGCCACAGGCATTGCATGCACAGGTTCACTTCCAAAGATGAAGGCAAACACTCATACACATTAAATAAAAATACAAATAAAGAAATGAAAAATGTTTCTGCTTTCCAACGCAGTGCTCTATGGTGTAATGGCCTCGGCCAGTGTGTAGTCTACATGTACAGTCTTTCAAACACCTGATAAGTTTGGGTTTGTTCCACTGGCCAGATTCAGATTGAGACTTAATCGTCTCTTGACTGATGTCTCCTTCTGTGTGTTCATTGTTTGTCTTCTTTCCAACTTGAAGAGTAAAGTGCAATAAAACGTCTCAGCAAAACAAGTCAAATAGCAAATGCAAACACCTGGGTATTCTCTGTGCCTCTGTCTTCAGGGTGACTTGCATTGTCTTAGTGGAGGCCTCACAGAGGCCAGGAGGATTGTTAAGACAGCTTTACAGAGGGAGCTTCCTTTATATAAGGAGAAAATCAGATGCATCTCACCCCCATGTGAACACAAGACCAAGAGCAGTGGTGTTCTCAGCTCTGGGAGTAAGAGTCTTTGTTACTGTTGATGAATAGAATCTTCCTGCAGAGGAGGTTTGGAGGCTGCAAATCCTGCTGGAAGTAATTTGTGTGACTGGATAAAGATTTAGTTTTGAAGCAAATAATTCTGAGAACTATTGGAAAATAATACCAAACCTGCAGTAAAACAGCCTCCTCTAATTACGATGTATATAAGCAAAAAAAAAAAAAAAAGATAAGAAGTAAAGATCTCAGAACTTATATGGAAGAAATGGTACCCATAGGATTGTGGAGACAAAATCCTGAGCCATAATAGGTAAGCGTTCTCATCATTTGCCAGTGAAGGGGCATGGGGCCTCATTGATCACTGATATTGTGTATCAAGGCAGTCAAACTGGGATGGATGCTTGGCACCCCTCCCTTGCTTTCTCCAATTCCAGCTCAGGCTGTTCTCAAACCTCAACAGCTTATACTCACTACACTTTGACATACAGCTTGAGGTGTTCTGTAGCTGTTTCTTCTAGATCATGTATGATCTTAGCCATCTCGAATCAGAGCACCTGAGATCACCAACACTGGACTCCCTGGAGATCAAGCTACAGGAAGGGGAAGGAAGGTGATGGTATTGAGTCACCCATGCTCATGTGGGTCACACTAATAAACTCCTGTTTCACCAAACTGGATGTGGATGGAATCCTTTCTTTGGTCTGTCAATTCTCTGTGCTCTATCAGTGAAAGATATGTCTTTGTGCCTCTCCAAGAAAAGTCATGCAACCGTAGAACAGTTTCACACACATATACAGAAGGTTATGTTTAAGAAAAAAATGTAAAGCTCAGAGGTTCTAAGTCTAGAATTAGAACTCATTGTGACTTATTCATAATAATGGTGGCTGTAGCTTCTGGGAGACCTTAGCTGTTGAGTTTCTGATCTCCAAAGGAAGAGTCTTTTCAAAGGTAGCCCACCCCATTTTGGAGGTATATATGTCTCTATGAACCATGGATAGTATCATCTTATCCTGCATTTGAAAAATTTCCCAAGCTGCAGGTTGCCTATTAACTCTTCCATTCAAGGTCAGGCAAGCCAGGATCATGGTGAATTTCTCAGAATTCCCCACCCTGGCTTGTATTTTATCCTGTGTCCTTTTTTCTTATCGACATCTCTCTTAGCTGAGATTATAATATACCAATATCCATCTCTCCATATCCAAATTCCATCTCTCCAACATGGTGCAGGACAAAAGCCTCACAGAATCAACAGCTGGAATCCCCACTTTCTTCTCCAAATTCCTACTTTTATGTTATTTTTCAGATGAACACTGTGGCTAATTTGTTTTTAGTTCTTTAAACAGCAGCATAATTTATTCTAAAAATTCACAAACTTCTTAAAGATAGGGACTCTGTGAATTGTGGCCCAAGGTCTTGAAATCAGTGAGGATGCAGTAAGAGCATGCTAAGCAAATTAGTGCATAAATCACTCTGGTTGCATTTGACACTCACATAGAGGAATGAAGACTCATAAAAGACAACTGTATTCAGGCCATTTATATCTATGTAACTATATATTAATTGATCTGAATATAGAGATCAAGTCTTTAAAAATTATGAATTCAAAACAATAATCAGAAAGAGGCATGATGGCAGGTCCTCCCATGTTCACAATTCATGGATGATACCAAGTAATAGCGAACACAGCAACAAATGCCAAAAAGTGTCAGAAGTGGGGTTGTAAAGATTAGAGAATAACTTCAGGTGTCATTCCTCCCCTCACACCTTATTTGAAATAGCCTCAAATTTTGGATTATAAATGAGGTGCCTTTGATACAAGTGCTTGGTAACAGGTGAAGGGTGGAGTATGAACTCCACAGTGTGTCTCTGTATATGGAACATGGGATAAGAGGATGGAGGGTACATGGGTCCATCACTGTTTGGCTACTGTCACAATTTCATTTTGAGACACATTGTTTCTGCTAAAATTAAAGCAAGAACTAATCAGTTAACCAGCCTCACAGGAGGTTCCGTTGAAGTGAAACTTGGTGTTTGGGTAATCTGAATCTATGTTTCTGGCCTTGGTCACTCAAATTTGGCTCCAGAATAAACTCTTATTCCTTTAAAAAAAAACAAATACCTAATCTGTGTTCTTTATAGTTTTCTGATATATTTTTAACTTTCCCTTCATAAAATTAGTCTTTTGATCTATTCTGTGAATGAAAGGTAATTCGGCAAAACTATGAAAAATATGGCTTCCTTTTGGAAGATCTTAATATTAGGTAATAAAATATGCTCCATAAACCACATAGCTTTTTATACCTTAGTTGACCCTGGGGGATGGAGAGATGGCTCAGAGGTTAAGAGCACTGATTGCTCTTGCAGAGGACCTGGGTTCAATTCCCAGGACCCACATGGCAACACTGAACTGTCCTTAATTCCAGTTCCAGGGGAATCCAAAGTCCTCTTCTAACCTCCATGGCATTGCATGACATGGGTGCACTCACATACATGCAGACAATACACTCATACACATAAAATAAAAATAATAAAATATTTTTTAAAATATTAGTTGACCTTTATTAACCTTGTCTCTCTAAAATTGCCCTTAGATCATCCTCTTTCAAATAAAAATAATAAGCAACACTAGGAAAAGAATGTTCTGGGCTAAGCAGATGGCTCAGTGATAAAGTGCTTGCCTCACAGGCATGATGACCTGAGTTTGGATCCCCAAAACCCACATACATCTGGATGTGGAAGCAATATCAGCACCAATTGGGATGTGGAGATTCCCTAGAAACTATCGGGCCACCCACCTGGGCATGCTCACCCAGGGTTAAGAGGTCCTGACTCAGTCGAGGCCTAAGGTGAAAGCTAACACATGAGGCTGTCCTTTAATCTCCACTCACATGCTATGGAATAGATATGGCTGTGCATACACACACACACACACACACACACACACACACACACACATAGATTTAAAAAAATGTTTCAAGGAAAATATTTTAGGAAATAAGATACTTATATTCATATAAACTATTAATATATAAAAGTGAGGCATTTCCAAGATTTAATTTGGGCTTATAAATGATTAAGGTTCCTTTGAAATAAGTGCTGGGGAACAGGTGAAGGAATGAGTTCCAACCGTGTCCACAGAGTGCCTGTGTGTATGAAGCACAGAGAATGGGAGGATGGCATGACCAGGGCCCTTGGCAATTTAACTGCTGTTATGTACTTGGTTTAATCTTTAAATCATTCTTTAAAGACTTTTTTTTACATAAAAGCATCACATTTCTAATGGTGATTTACAGTTCTATCTCAGTCTTCCGACTATATTCATAATTAATTGTGTAACTTTGTTTCCACAACGCTGGACAGTATTCTCTCCTGACCCTCCTCATAACCTGCAGGAGTATATTAATAATAGCCTGCTGCTAAACTAGTTAGAACATTTAGTTCCAACTAGCAAATCAAAGCAAAGTAAAAATCCCTAAGAATAAAGCTAAGTACTTTAAATATATCTGTACTCTTGTTTTAAATGGTTCAACATAACTAGGATATAACAAACTATGTAATAAAACTTTTCATAACTCACCTGTATACCATTTTACATTCACAGAGAGGTATAGAAGATCACTAGAGGTAACTATAGCTATTTATTGATGTATTCACTTTCCTAAGTATCCATATATTAGCATCTCTACATATAAACTGAATGGCCTGTCATTAAAATGTGACTATAATATTATTAACCAACCTGAAAACACTAAATGTTCTCTTGACAACAAATTCTGAAAATGCTTCATTTATAAAACCATCATCTTACATAGATACTTCAAATATTCTAATGCATGAAAATGGTATGAATGACATAGTATTTAGACTAAGACCAGATATAAATATTTATTGAAAGTAGGAAGAATGACGGCTTGGCATAAAACAGCATTTATAGGAACTCATACAATAAAAATAAATATCTAAATGTATAAGGCCTAGCTTACCAGTAGCATGAGGAATATTTTAAATCCATAGAGACAGAAAGGCTTAGCAATTCCAAATATCATTAAAGAAAAGTCTAGGGGTTGGAGAGATGGCTCAGTGGTTAAGAGCACTGGCTGCATTTGCAGAGGACCAGGGTTGGTTCCCAGCACCCACATGGTAGCTAACAACTGTTTATAACTCTAGTTCCAAGGGATCTGAAACCTTCTTCTGGTCTCATGGGCACTTCAGGCACAGATGCACTTACCCCAGATGCAGGAAAAGCACTCATATAAAATAAAGATAAAATTTTGTAAAGACCAAAATTTCCAGAACATAAAAGAAGAAAGGTAAGCATTTCAACTATCTTTGCAGCACTGGGCTTTACAGTCACTGTCAAGTCTGAGGGCTAAACAGAGAATGAATTCATTTGAAAAGTAAATCAAAGCCCATGAAATGGCTCATTGGATAAAGGAGCTTGCATCAAACCTGATGACCTGAGTTCCATCCACCACATGGTGATAGGAGAAAACTGACTCCTGCAAATTGTCCTCTGACCTCCACACATGAACCCTGGGATGTGTGTGTGGAGAGAGAGAGAGAGAGAGAGAGAGAGAGAGAGAGAGAGAAGAAGAGGAGAGAGGAATTAATTAACTAAATAAATAAATGAATGCAATTAAAAAATGAATCCATATTGGTCAATGTCCTTCTACCATTAGGGAAGATCTTACTTGGGCAAATGGGCTCCCCTTCCCAGTGTGGCTGTTGGTTGAATGGCTCGGTAAGAGGTAAAAGATGGGCCATTCTTTTTTATAACACTTTTTCATGGTCAGTGATTAGTTTTGATGAGAAGTAAGTAGACCCAGATACAGAAAAATGAAACAGACTTCACAAGGAATAGAGTTAATTAGTATTCAACAAAAGCTCTGTTTGAAAGGAAAAAGAAAACTATACACTGAGAGAAATGTTAATCTGTTAAATAGGGTTTTTAAGAGCTTAACTCTAACCACAGCTAAACAACATGAAAGTGGAAAATTTAATGCAGAGAATGTGATAAAATGAAAATCAATGGTAATTTCCCAGGTACCACGTACATAACTCTTTCATTTGTAGTCAGGAAACACAAAATATGAAACCATTATTGTGCTGTGATACTAAAATGAAAGTTATGAGGTTTTATTCCCAAAATAAGCATCTTTCCAAGTGCTAATCCCCAGAGTCCAGCGTTCTATTATTTGTTAAATGTTGTCCTGACTCAATTTTAACTGCAGGCTCTGTAGGGAATTAAATACTGTGGGATTAGATAACCACAGGCTTCTTAGAGCTCCCTTTGACTATATTCAAGGTCTTTGTGATTAAATCATTTCTATATTTATGTTATTTATTTATTTATTTATTTTAGTTTTTAGGACATGTGTTAGCACCTTTGAGTTTCTGGCACACTGTTAAAAGAGAGTGGTACTTTGGATTCATGGTCTAATGCAACTGGAGAAATTAGACTTTACCTCTTCCAATTTACCTGTAAACAAAGGTATCTTCCAGGTACATGGGTAAACTCCAGTGAAGGCAGAATTGGCTAGAAACAGGGTGTGCTTTAATAACAACACGTACATTGTCCTAGTAAGTATGATACAGCTGTATGCAAATATTTCTATAATTAAAAGCAATGTATACACTTCAAAAACATAACCTCAATGAATGAATGACATGGATGTCATCTAATTTTCAGGACAGTCATATATCATACTGGGAGGCTGCTATTACTGGTGAAGTGTTTGTTTCTAACATCTCTCCATGAGATGGAATTCAATTCAAAATGCCTGTAACCACTTTTCCATGCAGCATTCATGAGATAATGCTCAGAAAGGACAAAAGAGACACTAATAAAACACATATTGATGCTGAGTGCTCAGCTATAAATGGAATGTCTGCATCATCTCCTCCAAGGCACTCAGAACATTCCAGAAGAGGGCACAGAAAGAATGCAAGATCTGTAGGAAAGGTGGTGTGTTGTGGCACACTATCTTCCAGGTGTGATATGGTGTGGTACTCTTGAGCTCACCAAATCTGTGATTACCTGGAGAAGACCTGCCCAAGATGAGGCCCTGCCCCTCTCTGAGGGTTTATAGAAAGTTAATGGTGGATGGGAGATGGAGAGACTTTTCCCCTCTGGGTAACCACTGGTAACTGCCCATGCTCTTGTAAACAACCTCTCACCCTTGCTCCTGTAAGCAGTCCTACTGAAACTCCTTGATTCATTAAATATGAGGGCATGAAAGTAGAATGGGGGTTGTTGGGAAGAAGGAGGTGACAAGAGAGGCTAATGGAGTCTGAATATTATCAAAATATACTACGTGTGTGTGTGTGTGTGTGTGTCAAAGTGAAGCCCATTATCATGTACATTAATATCTTCTAATAAAAACATTAAGTACATGTTTAAATAAATATATAACACATACTGAAAGAGACTGAAAGAAACTGGTGGTAAAAACATGACCTTTCTCCATAAGGTCAGATAGCTTTTATTTCGATTAAACACTACAATACCATATATATCCATTTAAAAAAGAAAACTCTATAATGTATATAAATTATTCCTTCCATTCCTTAACTCTCTTCTTTTCCATTACAGCTTTGGTACAGTGTGATTTAGTATATATATTTTTAAATACTTTTAGCATCACAAACTCAACACAAAGTACAAAACTAATCCAAATCAGGGATATTGTAATCTACACAGTGGTATTCAGTGGTAGGAGAAAATCTTACCTTGATGAATTCATGTCACTAGCTAAGCTAAAAAGGCATACCTAGCAGACATGACAGAAATATGCACCATTAACCAGCTAATGTGTGTATTAGTCTTTGATTAGTTTTTACAGAACACCAGCAGCAATCACTTGAGTGTTGAGTGAATATGGAAGTCCTCAGCCAGTTGTCCACTCTCTTTCCTTGAAGGCCATGAGTAACATCTGATGAAGTGGATCACAGGCAGTCTCGGCTCTCAGAACTTGACCTGCCAACCAGCATTGCTCATGCTTGCACAATTTGTCCTGCAGCTAGCCGACATCACCGGAACTGTGCTGGAGGGGCAATGTGGACCTATCAGCCTTAGGCTGTTCTGAGGGGTTGGAGGCGTGATGTTACAGTACACAGGCATTCCGGTGGCTGGGAGCGACCCTTGGCCTGCCTGGTTGGGCAGCATGATAGGCGGTTGGTACGTCTGCTGGGGCACTCCTTGAGAACCTTGTGTCATTGGCACCTGTGCAAGACAGAAGCAAAACTCTATGTGAAGAGGCTGTCTTGAAGTGTTCAGTGAAGGATGTGGTGTCAGGAAAATCAAGTGTTTGAGTCGGACCTGCAGGTCACCAATTCCATATCCACCATTCCATAGCTATTTCACTTGGGAAAATAACTTAGCCTGTTTAACTGTTTGATGCTGTGACATGTTTTCATGGCCTACAAATACATTTGGTTGCATTCAGAGTTGTGTTTGGATGGAAGCAGCCCATGGACCACAGGTTGCAGATGCCCGGAGACCATTTGGATAAAGACAACTTTGTCAAAGAACCACTGGAAGTATGCAGGGACAGTGCCCAGCACGCAGCAGATGCTTGGAAGTCTCAACTATAAGTCTCTTCACTCCCCTGCCCTCCCTCCCCTCCTCATCTCTCCTCTCCCCATTCCCCTCCCTTCATTTCCTCCCCTCCTCCTCTCTTCTGTTTTCTTCTCTTTTGCCTCTTCTTCCATCCTTTCCCCTCCCTTACCCTTCCCTCTTCTCCATCTCCCCCTTCCCACCATCACCCCAGAACAACATCTAGACAGACCTCTAGCTTTCTTTCAGCGTAGAAAGCCATGCCCCATTCCAGTTCCATGGAAAGTAGCTTGAAGCCTTCTCTAATAAGGAGAGGTTTTGTCTAGGGTAGGATGGCTGAGCAGGGCTTCTTTAAGGCTAGTGTACTGGGTACAGCCAAAGATAATGACTAAACAATTTCACTAACTTCATTTCTACTTCTGGGATATTTCAGGATATAAATCACATAAAAACATGGGCAACAGTTTTCAAAAACTCAAATTTGTTTAGTCTAGAGAATGGAGTTGCTTGTCCACATAAGTGCCCTTTAAATGAAGGAGAGACCATTTTAAAATCTCTAATAACTTCAGATTATGGTGGAATGAAGTTTACTTGGGTGGGTACAAAAATGACTGGAAAATTTTCATGAGGCTTTTCTATCAATAAGTGTAATTTTAACAAAATGTCCAATGGTCTTCATGGATAGAATATCAATGAATTTTCTTTCATGAATAGAAAGTTTATATGGAGACAAATTCAGCAGGGCATTCAAAATCCATAGCATTTATAAAGGCATCTGAATTCCATTTTCTACTTTTCGTTTATAATCTTCATTCAAAGTCAAGTAACCAGGATGGTTTGGTTAAGCCTCCCTACTACCTGCCCAACACAGGAACGTTCTTCAGTTTCTATTTTGGAGGTTATGAGCCTGTTACCCAGAGTTTTCCCAGCTGTTGACAAGCACCTGATAAGAAGACATGGTTGGGTAGGAGACCATCACGCCCTGTACCGGGGCTCCTTGCTGGCTGTGAGGAGACTGCTGCACTCCCATCAGGCCTTGGAAACCCTGCTGACCAGACAAGACTGGCTGGTAACCTGTGGAGGAAGGAAAAATTGGCCTTTGAGTGGGTTGTGAGAGGACTGTAACAGGAAGAACACCTGGCGTTGCTCAGGGGGAGAGCATTTGTTCCTAAGTGAGCTTCAGACATCTCAGTCTCCATGGTGTGAGTAGGTTATCCAGATGTTTGTTTCCTAAGAATGCACTCAAAACATTCTAAGTACGGACAAGATTAGGACTTCAAAAAATATCTGCTGACATTTCTACCGTTACATAGATTGTTCCAACGAAAACCTTCTGATATTTCCATTGTTACAAAGAACAGTTCAATGGAAACCCTCTGACATCTCTGTTGTTACAGAGAATGGTCCAGTGCAAACTCCTCTGATATTTCCATCCCTATGCATACACATAACAGTGATTCCATCTTGACAACACAGAAACCTTTATTGACATCATAAATTACAGTGTTCACATTTGGCTTTCCCATTGGTCTCAATATTTGTTAAGTATGCAGATTATCAAGGATGTTGTAGATTAAATCTCTGTTCCCTTATTACTGCACCCTCCTGAACTATCTCAAATTGTGCAGAAATGATCAGTATTTGGTATGGGTGGATTCTATTTGGCCATGTCTTAGTGAGCAAAGTGACTCCCTACCCTGAGTAATTAATTATTGAAAAAGTTGATAGCGAAAAAAAAAGTATGTGTTGTGCTTATTCTGTATTTTATTCTATATTATTTTTTTCTGTATATTATTTTATTCTAACCACTGGGTCTAAGAGAACATTCTGATAAAAAAAATTCACTACATAGCCATGCACATGTATAGCATAAAACAATACACTTAATTTATTTTATTTTTATTTTATGTATTTGAGTGTTTTGTCTGCAGGTACGTAAGTGTGCCCATGTCATGCAATACCCATGGAGGTCAGAAGAGGGCATTTGATTTCCTGGAACTGATGTTACAGATGGTTGTTACCCATCATGTGGGTGCTGGGAACTGAGCCTGGGTCCTCTGCAAGAGCAGCCAATGTTTTTAACCACAAGCCATCTCTTCATCCCCAAAGTATACTATTTAAAAAATTATCCTCTTGTATTCTTTTGGGTGAGTCGATTGCTTGGCTTTTTTATTTTTTATTTTATTTTTTTCAAGTGGAGTGGATTTTATTTATTTTTGTTTTTGAAACAAGTGATTTCAGATGCATTGTAAAAGAAGATTGTGAACTGTTCTTATGAATAGGGAAGAAAGTAATGACTTAGGTTAGGATGACATAGTAGTAGATGATCACAGCAGATTCACTTCACACTATCAAATATCAAATAAGGTGTGTCCAGAGCCTATACTGTTCACCATGTTGAACCCTTGAGGATGAACAGAGCTGCCATCTTAAAACAATTCTCTGAGAGAAGAATCTTTAAAACCCTAGATTTTCTTACCATAGACACTGAGCTAAGTTTTACAACCCGATTCTAAAAATAAACAAGAAAACATAATCAACATACATTGTTAGTAAAAGGCATATATTAATTGCTTGTGAAAGTTTTAACTCTATATTGAAAAGATAAAATCATAGTCTTTACAGAAGAAAATACTTTGCTGTTATAAAATATATATTTATTTATACCAGAAATATTACAGAAATGAGTAATAGTCTCTGAGACAGAACACTGGCTCTGGCTCCATTCTCCTAATGGGTTTGAAGTAAGTGGTTGGTATGGAAGACCGGACAGCACGGCAAGCACAGGACAGGCCAGTTGGGAGGTATGGAAAGTGTCAACAATTAGGAGGGGGAGTCAGTGACTATTTTTAACATCACTTTAACCTGTTTGATGTGCTCCCTTTTTCTTAATACATTTGCACACCCTGTTCGTTCTCACTGAGGTTTTTAACTTACTGAGGTATTTTCAATCTTTATAAGGACATCACATATTAGCAATATAATTAGAGGTAATAGCATCCTTCCAGCTTCATTCTCACCACAGTATATGATCAAAGCTTTCCTTTAATATGCCCAGAGGACCATTTGAGTCTCCTAATATCAGCCCAAATGGTTCACGTCTATACCATGTGCAGCCTAAAGGAAAACTCATCAGGACTTGGATTAAGAACTACAACTAAGGCCATACAACTATTAAAATGACTGTTCAAAAGGTCTTAGATTCAGAGGTGCTCACATAAATGTTCTTTTAACATTAATTGCAAAAAAAATGTTTGTTATTGGTCCTCAGTGTCTACATCTTCCTTTCTAATTCGTATATCCAATTGCCATGATATTTGCATCAAACAGGATGGGGGCCACTAGTCTAGTCAGTAAAGTGCTTTCCTTAGAAACATGAGGATCCAGGTTCAGTCACTAGAAAGCATGTAATAAAAACCAATAGCCGGGTTTGGTGGCACATGCTTGTAATCTCAGAGATGGGGAGGCAGATAGGCAGATCCTGAGGCTTAGTGGCCATCTAGGCTAAGTTACTAGGTGAGTTCCAGGCCAGTGAGAGTCCCTGTCCCCCAAAAAGCAGGTGTACAGCACCTGAATAATGACACCCAAGGTTGTCCTCTGATCTCCATCTATACACAATACAGGTGCACCCACATACACAGAAATTTGTATCCCCAAAAGACAGTATAAATCTACTGTATAATTTCGCTATGCCATTATTTTGAACCATATTGAATTTTTGTATGAATTGCTTTGTATATAAGAAAATAATAACTTGATGAGATTATGGGAAAGCTACAGTTACAAGCTAGCATATCTCTTTGACCATTTACTTTTAGAGGAAAGAACAAGCAATGTGAGCTTAAGCATCCAGGTCTTGTAGCTGTGAGTACTATGACAGAGACATATTTCTCCCTGAAAACTGAGAAATGCCCTAATAATATGGATCTAAATAGATCTTTTTTAAAAAAAAAATATTTTATTTATTATTTTTATTTTATGTGTATGTGTGTATTGCCTGCATGTAGGTAAGT
>NW_008351177.1:658432-707121 GCF_000622305.1 Nannospalax galili
AGTTGTTAGCTGCCACGTGGGTGCTGGGATTCAAACCTGGGTCTTCTGCAAGAACAACCAGTGTTCTTAACTGCTGAGCCATCTCTCCAGCTCCTAAACGGATCTTTTCCAGAATATTATATATGTATGCCACCATGAACATAAAAAAAGAGGGATGTAGCAGACAAGAAGAGAGAGGGAGAATAAAAAAAGAAGTGGATGCTCTAATGTCCCTAGCTCATTTGTATATTTGCTGATGGAAGCCTCTCATTCTTCCATAGAGTCATTTGGTTCAAAAATACATTGATGCAGCCAACAAGAGATTCACTCACTACCACAGTCTCGAAACCCAAGCTGAGGTGAAGTGCAAAGAACAGAGGTGTAAAGACATCGGAGAAGATGATGGCCTTTGTAGAAAAAGGAAGGAAATATTCAAGGACAGGAAAAGCATGTGGAGGCTGGGTCGCTCCATCCCATAGAGGGCACAGCCTTCTGAAGAGCGGTGCATCTCTTCTGGACACACAGATGCAGCCACATGCAGCCTCTCCCTTCCCAGGCCAGGTTTCAGGATGATTTGTCAGCTTCAATATTCAGTTATGCATAGCAACGGGCTACCAGCTCTGCGCTGGGGTCCCACAGTAAACACACTTAAGGCGAATAAGGATTTATGTGGGGTAGCAAATACTCTTCAATTTCAAGATGAAAACTGAAGTGTAAGGGAAGCTCAATTTATATTCATGAATCCCATTCGTTTCTCAATTTGCTCTCCAAGCAAGACATTTACATCTGGAATGGTTTAATTGGAGGTGCCCATTTCTTTAAATTATGCCAGGGAAGGTGAGCTGCAGAAGGGTCCCTGTGACAGGTTGCTGTTTGGATGTGGATTGTGAGCTCTGGTGCAGAGGAAGACGATTAGAAATAAGGGAAGAGTGACCCAAGAATGAACCAGCAGCATCTGCCCCGGACAGGGCACATCCGGGAGAGATGGCAGAGCCCCTGGCAGCCTGTTTATCTCGTCTATTCAAATGAAAAATGTGTTCCAGTCTGTCAGTTGTTAGCTGTGACATGATCACTTTTTCATATTTATTGAGGATTAGTCAGCTATAACACATCTTACAAAATAGAAAAAGCAACACCCTTCTTCTGCCTGGCAGGCTTGCTAAGGAAATGATAAAGACATTAGCTGTTTTTATTATTTCCTATTCAGTCAAGATTGACTCGACTTTCAAGTCACGTGTGCCATTTGTTTTTCTGAAAGTGAAAAGGTTAGGAATGGACTAACGCCTCCTGGCCACTAAGGAATCAACTCCACTAAATGGAGACATTACAGAGTTCACGCTGTCTGGATCTTGTACATTTGAAAAGCCAAACAAGGCTCCTGTTAAGGTACAAGAGTGGTTGAATGCCATGGGTAGCTTGAGGGTACTTCTTTCATATGCAAGCAAAAACTGAAAAAAAACAAAACTAGTTTCTCCTGACACAACACAGTGATGAAAACTCAGAATATCCGTTCATTTGACCTGGTATTCTATTGTTGTGATTGGTATTTTCACTCTTAAGGACTTTGATAAAGGTGACACTTAGGAAGTGAATCAAAGGACCAAGTAGCAGCCAGGATTTGTGGGTTTTGGTTACCCCCACTGTTGATAGTTATAGGGGCTGAAAACAGAGAGGGAGGCAGGAGAATGGGTTTCTCAGAAACTAGTTTTCACTGCCTACCCAAGCAGTGTGATGGACATGATATATTTATCAAGTGACACATTTTGACTATGGTAGGATTACCCATGGTTAGAGTTAACAGCTTGCTTAATATAAAAATCATTTATCCTCAGATCTGGGATATGGTCCCCAGGACCTATGTAAATGCCAGGAGGGTGTGGCAGCCCACCTGGAGTCCCAGACCTCAGGAGGTAGAGACAGGGGATTCCTGGAACAAGCTGGCTAGTAAGACTAGTCATTTCATTGAGCTCTGGGTTCAATCGAGAGAGTCTGCCTCAGTGAACAAAATGGAGAGCAATTGGGGAGGAGTCCTGATGTCATCGTCAGGCTTCTCCATGCATACACATGTGCATGCACACACACATATATGCACTACACATGCAAACACATATGCACAGACATCAAGCATTTATCCTGTGTGAGAAAAGTTCCAAATTTTTCCTGCATCTTCGTGAGGAACATGTATGGAGTAGCTTGCTTCTGAATTCAAACTGCTCTTTTAATGAGGTTTGAGGGGGAGGTTGGAGCTCAGCAAGATTTTTATAATGATAAAGTTGATTAAGAATGTGGAGACAAAATCCTTTATCCAGGACGGGACTCTCCTTTTGCTGAAGTTGGTACAGTTTGTAGTGGTTCTTAGCTTCCAGTGAATTTTTCTGCACTTTCTCCTGCTTCGAAAATCTTTCCCTGTAAAGTAGCCTTACATGTTGACCACTCAGCCTGAGCCAAAGAGTGAATTAAGTGCTTTTACATGATGCTATAAAATCCTGAGAGGCAATAGGTATCATGAAACTCCCTTTATGGAAAACAGTGATTTAAACAGATACCATAAATCACTACGGTCCCAACACCACTAAGAGGGAGAAGCAGAAATAATAATGTTGTTTCTGACCTTAGCTCTCTTGGTTTCTCTCATCCAACCGAAGCACTATTTATTATACATGCTCCCCCTCTTGTGTACCTAACACAGTCTCTCTCATGTGGCAGGTATTCGATGACTGTTTAGTACATTAATTGTTTTCTCAATAGTTTAAACAATTAAGTGGAGAGAAAAAAAATTATGCCCCACAGCTTCTGAACAAGATCCTGTTAGTATGAAATAAAGGAAATCAAAGCTAAAACACAATTGCCTCATGAAAACCAACTCTAACCACTCAATAACTGTCAAAGGACTAGTTATTTACCTAGTGGGTCACTGGATGGACGGTTGAGGGGTGGAATGAGGATGGCAATCTGTTCAACTGGATTGCAGGCTTAAAATCTTAAAATAGAAGGTAGCATCTTGTTTCAATTTTATTTCTGTTACTTTGATAAAACACCCTGACCTAAAGCAACCTAAGGAAGGAAGGAATTGATTTGACTTACAATCCCAGGTTCAGTGCATCATTGAAGGGACATTGAGGCAGGAACCCAAAGCAGCTGGTCATGTAACATCTACACTGAAGAGAAGCAAACGTACCCACGCTGCCTGCTTGTTTCCTTCTTGTGTTCTGCTAGCGTCATTCAGTCTTACACAGCCCAGGCAATGATCCTGCCCATGTTCAGGATGGACCATCTCACCCCAGTTAACAACCCAGACAACCCATACAGACATGCCCACAGACTCACCTGACCTAGATAATTCCTTAGCTGAGGCTCTCCTCTCAATTTGTGTCAAGCTGACTATTAAAACAGACCATAGATAGCTTAACTGTATAAACAAGTTCAGTCAAAACTCTCCTTGGCATCTGGGCATGGCAGCATCATGTACTTTAATCTCAGCTCTCAGGAGGCAGAGGCAGGAGGATCTCTGTCAGTTGGAGGTCATCCAGATCTACACAGCAAGTTCCAGGTGAGCCAGTGGTACATAGTTAGACACTGTCTCAACAAATAAACAAACAAGCACTCTCCTGGGCAACTGGCTAACCCTAAGAAGAGAAGTTGTTCTTTGGAAATGAATATGGTATTCATAGTATTTGGAATGTGAAAATAGGTAGAAGATAGAGCTGGAGAGATGGCTCAGCTGTTAGGAGTACTGGCTGTTTTTCCAAAGGAACAGGGTTCAGTTCCCATCACCCACATGGTGGCTAACAACCACTATAACTCCAGTTCCAGGAGACCTCACCTCCTCTTCTGACCTCCACAGGCATTGCATGACACAGGTGCACTTACATACATCCTGGCAAAACACTCATACACATAAAATAAAAATAAATGAATAGGTGGAAGAAAGATGATAAATGGGGGGTCTGTACAGCAACCGAGAGCCTGGAGAGAACAAAGTCCCCAGGCCACTTAGGCAGGACTGTATGTTGGAGTAAATGGACTGCTGTTCTTTTCTCCCTGTGTGAGCACTGTGTGTGTACTCCCAAGCCTTATTTCACACAGAGGCTGTGTCTCTAGGGCATTAGGTCCTTCCCAGCTTCCTCAATCACAGCATTTGCTGTTCTAGAGGGCTGTGGATGGGGACAGCAGGTATGTAGTTCAATAACATAGTATCCCTGTGGGCTCCTGAAGAGGGTCGCTGTCATAAGCCTTAGCGTGGTGGATCTAGGGTCATGGCTGCCCCTTGCCTGCCACTCTTCTTTTATGAAAAGTGCAAGACAATATCTATAACTCTCCTCATACAGAGACATGTGGCCTGAACACTCCACAGCACAAAACAGCCTGTGCAGTTCCCCTCAAATAGAGGCCAGCAGTCTTTGGGCACGTTGCTGGAAGACAGCCTAAGCTTCTCCCTTCATGAAGGGGACAGAAGCTCTTGGGTTTCTCAGAGGCATCTGATTTCACTGATACAGGCTCCAGGTGACAGATCACAGGTCTAACAAGCCAGTCTGAGCGAAAGGCCAAGCATAAGCTTTGGAGGCACTTTGCTCTGTGGCAGTGCGTGTGACTCCAAACCCCTCTGTAGAACTTTAGGGCAAAAAAGCAGAGCAGACTAGACCGAAGACAATTTTATTTTTAAACAAGTTTAACAAAAGAGAGATAGAGAAAATGCCTAGTGGACAATCTTAAGTAGTCATGAGGGCGGAATAGCAAAGAAAGCCTCTAAAAGTTTGAAGAGAGAGAGTACAAGAAATTGTTTTCTTTTTTTCTGTTGAAACCCATTAGGAGCTGTTTCTTCTTTGATATGGATGACCTCTTTCACCTTATTTATTGATAATCTCTACCTCCATTTCCTTCCTTTCCCTCGGTATTTATTATTTAGTGGCTTTAAATCCTCGAGAAGGTGGTGTCATGACCTGGGGTATTAGGCCTGGGAATTCAGGACATTCTGTGCATCCCTGTGAAGACCTACCCATCCTAACAACTTTGAAGGGAATCGTGAAAGGCCTAAGTGGGGCCGGGCTTCCTGAAGAGTTCCTCCTCTCCACACTTGCTCCTTTCCTCATTAGCTTTTATTCTGCACAGAGTGTAATTCTTAAAAGCCTCTTTACCATCCCCGGAGAACAACCACTCGCAGGTCATTGTCTGATGGCAGCACACATCAGAGGAGCCGTCCTATTACCGCCAGCCTGGGGCCTCTTCACTGCAATTATGCCATCCTGATCCATGTTATCACAAATACAAAGCTGGGTTTCTTTCTCTCTCTCTTTCTTTTTTTTAAAATCAGGGCAAACATGAGAGACATTGTTAAATGACTGGAGGAATGATCATGCACGGAATTTCAATGAGTGCCTCTGAGGGAAGCGGGACTGAATTCCATTTTAAATGGAAGAGGCTGTCATATTATTGAAGGAATTCTCTGAACTTTCTTGGCCCAGAGTGCCTGCTGATAGTCAGAGAGTTCCAACAACCCAGAGGGAGGAAGGCTTTCTGAAAGACTCAGCGTCCTTTTACTTTCTTAATGAGGCTGAGCGGCTCAGAGGAAAATATGGCATTCCCATGCCTCACCTGGCCATGTTAGTTATGGACACTCTAGAAACTCACTTTTCTGGCAGCAGATGGGTGCTGATCCAGGTAGCAGAAGGAGCCTTTCCCCATTTCCACTGATTAAAACCAGATCACGATGAGCCCACAAGCCATGGGGTCAGCATCACTATGGACAGATCACTGACCTAAGGCACAGCTACATGGTGTTAGGGTGAAACCAGCCCTGGTCAACAATCTCAGGAAAAGCACTGTGGTCACAGGCTCAAACTGTAGAAATCTACCTAAGACTACAACTGGGGAAACTATTTCATAGCAACAGATGGGGAATCAATATCCCCTTTGGGGATGGGGAAGTGACACAGTAGAAAAAACTTTTTCTATGAAGTGTGAGGACAAGAATTCAGATCTCCAGAACCCACATAAAAACTGGTTAAACATGGCAGCCCACCTGTAATCCCAGTCCTGAGGAGTTGGAGACAGAGGTTGCTCCAGGTTAGCAAATTAGGGAGCTCCAGGTTCAGCAAGAGAGTGTGCCTCAGTAAATAAAGTGGAGAGTGCTCAAGAAAGACATCTGATGTCAATTTCTGGCCTCTACATACCCCCCCACACTATCACACACACCTGCACATGTGTGTCTACACCCACACATATGAACACATATGCACACAGGCATATCACACGTGTACACATATGCAAAAGAGTGCCTTTTTGACAGAATTTTTATTCGTTATCACTTGCAAGCAATCAAACAATCATCTCGCTCATTTCTAGACTTTAGGATTTGTCCCCAAACTAATAGAACTACCATTCAGCTAACTAGCGGTAGAGCTAACAGTGACACTAGTCTCGTGTTAGAGTTTACCGGGCAGCACCAGCAATGAACTAGGGTAGAGGTAACAGCAGTATGATCTATGGCAGCACTGGCAGGAATGGAGGGACGGTACAGCCACGTACTCAGGATGCCAATTTCCCAGGATAAATATTCTCATTGTTGCTGGTTTCAAGCTACAAAGGGCTTAACAACCAGCTGGCATAATTTCTGATTTAAAAAACTAATTTGTCTGTTTGTGTGTATGTTTGCATATGCATATATGCATGTGTGTGAGTTGTTCCTATGTGTACAGGTGCGTGTGTATGTGTGTACATGTGTGAACATGCCTATGGAAGGCCAGAGGACAATCTTGTGTCGTTCCTCAGGAGCCATCCACCTTGTTTATTGATACAGAGTCTCTTACTGGCCTGGTTCTCCTCAAATAGGTTAGGGTGGTTGGCCTGTGAGCCCCGGGAATCCACCCTGATGATAAAAGTCTTTTGTTTTCCATATTAAAACATTCTGTTTCTAAGAGACGGAAAACTTTGTATGTGCAATCAAAACACTGCAATTCATAACATGAAATTGTATTGAATATGAGTCAAGTGTTTGCTGAAGTGTTCTGTGTGTTGTTTGGGGTACAGCATACGTAGTGCAAAATGTTTATGTTGTCTCTTCAGAACCAAGGCTACAGTGAAGTCCTGCAATGCAATATTGGGTGAGCACTTCCAGAAATATATTGGATTCATTACACATTTGAATTGGAATTAAGTTTTGGTCCTTACGCATTTAGAAAACTTACTGCTGCCAATTTTTTCACAACCTCCACAGTATGTAACCTCCTCATACAGGGTCATGATCCATAACTTAAGAAGCTTTATATTAGAAGATGAACAGATATTATTAATGGGGTGGGATGAGGAGAGAAGACTCAAGATCAAGAATGATCAGTGTGTGCAAAGCCCAGAGATGTGAAAAATAACTTCAAGGTTGGTTAGACATTGGCAGAAGCAGTAGAAAAGGAGAGGAATGGAATCAGGCTCAAACGACTGGGTCTTAAACACCATGTTGTGAAATGGGAATTGAACGCTGAAAGGTTTGAGCACCACAGAGTGTACATAATCGAAGCTGTGAAATGATGGACAGTTTCATAAAGACCCCTCCAGAATTACTGAAGATGCAGAGCTGAAGGTGGAGGGTCTATCAGGGGGGCAAAAACTATAACCCAAGACAAACACAATGAAGACACAAACTGCGTGAGGGGTGGTCCAGGTGGAGCTATGGGGACACATCTGAGAGATTCTTAGAATGTGAAGTGTTACAACCTGGCTGTAGTAGGGAGGTGACAGAAAGGAAAGACAGAGAATGCACCCCAGTCCTAGGGAACATAGTGATCAGCAGTCCCTTAACTTTAGGCACGGGGCGGGGGGGGGGCAGTGCATATTGGTTATTAGTAAACACCTGAGCAAAAGGCTCTGGAACTCTGGCAAGTCACTTGTCTTAGGGTACAGATTTGCAAGTCGCCAGAACACGGCTGCTCTTGAGGATAACAATACATTTATGAGTTGCTGTCACTTGAGAAAGCTATTGAAATGGAGCTGTAAGTCATGATAACAAATTCAGGAACATTATGAAAGTAAATTTGCATGCTAATGAGATGGATGTGCTTGTTTACTAATACAAGCAAAGATAGCATGATTTGATACTCACATGCTGAGTAATACGTTATAATATTTATAAGGCATTGAGCCAAGGAAATGAAAGCTGAATAGAAGTGTGAATTGAGGTAAAAATGTTGGAGAACTGGAAGAGACTGGTACCTAAGCCAGTACTGGTGTGTGAAGAAAGGAAAGTGTGAAAATGAGCAGAGCTGCAGGGCTTCAAGGAAGAGAGGAGAGGAGAGCTAAGGTTCAGTGAACAGTAGTGACCTGGACAGAAACAAAGGCAGCAGTGGGAAAAGGTTCCTGTGAGAAGTCTAGCAGTGAGGCCCAGCATGCTGGGCAGAGGACCCAACAGAGAGGCATGAGCCAGGGAGTGATTAGATTTTGATGGTGTGTTTTCATTGCTTTTGAAGCATGGGCTGAAAGATAAGGATCTTTATACAGTGAAAATAGAATAAATAGGAAATGATCAAAATCTGGGACAGATGCTATAGAGCACCTACACCCATGAACTTTCTATGATTTGTAACAAGTTATAAATCTAGAGCTGCAAAGACCAAGAAGGCTGGGGTCTGGGCACAGAGAGCCTGCATTTCTTCCTCTGGGTGATCCAGGTGCTCAGCCTCGCCGTGTTAAAATCATAGTTCTCGTTCATCCTGTAGTGAAGTGTCCTAGGTTTTTCATCCACATCAACTTCGTTGAAGACACAAGGCCATTCTGAGAACTTAATAGAGCCACAAGCTAGTGCTGCAACACAATCTGGAGACATCGATGGATGTTATCCAAAACCGCTTTGGTCAAGAATATTATGCAAAAGATGTTTTTGTTTATTTTAGGGACAGGATTAGTGTTCTTTGATTCACGTGGAATTGAAGTAATCCCCACAAGTCTTGTTTAGAGATTAATGAGAAAGCCTATTTTCCCAAGAACTCTCCATTCATAATTAATGACACTGACATGACAGCATGTTCTATATTAGCAACTGAAGTGGACAATCAAATTAAATTCACATAGAGAAGCAAAGCAAGCTTTGGAAAGACGTTTCCTGGTATACCACAGACACATATTATTTGAGCACATGTATACATTTCCAGGCTCTGATTCCTTCCCATTTTTCCTTAAGGTTTAGGAAGATAATTAGTTCATTTTGAATTTCGGGCTGCCCCCAAAGCTAAACGTTCAGCTTATTTACATTTCCTTGCAAGACAAGAACAATGAGCTACTTGTAGATTATCTACAGCTCATCTCATTAGAAAATATAGAACCAACAACACAACTAAATTGACATGGACATATATAATTCTATTCTCCATATAAGCAAGGCTTTCCAAAGAGAATTTGAGAACAGACATTTTGTGTGTGTGTGTGTGTGTGTGTGTGTGTGTGCATGTGAACACACGTGTTCCTTTCTGTGCATGTGCATATGTGTATAGGAATGTGGAGAGTAGAGGACAACACTGGCCATCCACTTTGTTTTCTGATACAGGGTCTGTCACTGGCCTGGAACTTTCTGGGAATGTTAGGCTGGCTGGCCAGTGAGCCTCAGGGATCTTCCAGACACCGCACTGACTATAAACACAAGGCACCACACCCAGCTTTCTTTTGTTATTGTTTGTTTGACAGGGTCTACCTAGCCCCAGTCCGCCTGGAACTCACTATGGAGACCAGGCTGGTCTCAGCCTCACTGAGATGGCCTGCCTCTGCCTCTGTGCTGGGATTAAAGGTATGTGCCACCATATTTGGTGTAACCAAGCTTTTGAAAACAAGGGTTCTGTGAAATCAAACTCAGGTCCTAAAGCTTGCATGTCAAGCCCCTTTCCCCACTGAGCTATCTCCCCAGCCAAGACTAAACATTTTTAAAGTTGTCATTACAATTAGAGTTGGGAAACACGACTTTTGATTCTTTGCTGTTTTGTAATTTTATCAATAACCTAATAAATAGGACCCTAAAGCAAATCTCTGGATACCAGATGAAGCTACACACTCAACCAGTACTCAAGAGCTACTTTCTGGTCATCTCTAATACCAACTAACTCATGACCACCATTGGTAAAACACCAGTAAGGAAAATCTTTAATCTTACATGTGGGGAACTATTATTTACAAGTGCAGTTTTTATCTGGATTAAGGCAATCATCAGAAATACACAAATTTTTCCACACAAATATAAATAAATGACTTTGTCTTGGGCTGGTGAGATGGCTCAGTGGGTAAAGGCACTTGCTATGCAAACCTGATGACCTTAGCACCATCCCTGGAACTCATGGTGAAAGGAGGGAACTGTTTCCTAAAGGTTGTCCTCTGATTTTCACACGTGCACTATGGCATGCACGTGTCAGTGCACACACACGTGTGCACACACAGACACACACAGAGAGAGAGAGAGACAGAGACAGAGACAGAGAGGGGAGTAATAATAGTAACAATAATGATGATAATAGCTAAATAAAAGCAATAAATGTGCTTATCTTTGCTGATGGCCAGAATTGGAGGCTGAAGTCCACACTTAAATCAGATTTCATGATTGTTAAAGTGGAAGTGAAATTCAGAAGTAAGGGTCTGTCCAGAAGTCTCCTCAAATCCCCCAATATCCACCCTGGACAGGCTGTCTCTACCATACACAGAAGAGCCTTACATTTTTAATGGCTTACTCCAGGGTAGGGAAAGAAATGGTTTAGATCAGTCATTTATTAACTCTTGCCATCACCCCAAGGCATCCAAGGGTAACACTTGCCTTCCATCATGATTAAAAGTGATTTATAAGCTCCCAACTGGAGCTTGTAAAGATCTGCACAAGCTTCTTGCCTAAGGTTTGCTTTCAGGTGGCAGAGTATTTCCTCCACAAAGAAACAGCCAACTCTGCCAGTTCTTAGAAGAGAGGAAGCCGCTGGGCCTGAAATACTGCCAGCTCAGTTTAGTGCAAGTATGCAGACACAGGGACCATGGAAGCTGCCACCAACCTGCCAGGTTGAGCCCATCCACCCACTGAGGTTTGAGACTGCTTTCTTAAGGCTTTTCTTTATTTACTGCCCAAACCAGGTTCCCCTTCCTGCCTTTGCCACTCCTGGATGTATCATCCCTTTTCCTGGGTGAGTGGTTTCAGGATTGGCCTCCTCTGAAGAACCTTGAATCACTATTGAAGGACAAACTGCAAGGCCTTGAACCCCAGAGGTTATGATATAGTCAGGTTATACCGTGGCCCAAAATGTTGTTTTTCACAAGTTTTGAGGTACTGTTGATATTGGTTTTGAGACCTCACTTTGAGGACTGGGAAGATAGTTCAGGCAGTAAAGTTCTTGCCTCACAAGCTTGAAGGCCTAAGCTCAATTCCAAAAACATAACTTAAAAATTCTGGGCATGCAATAGTTGGTGAGACATCTGTAGTCAAATTCCTACAACCAAGGCCCATGGAACATGGTGGAATAAGGGGTAGAGAGAGGGCTAATGCACCCTTCAACTCTCACCAGTGAGGCTTCCATGTACATCAGAGTGCCTTACACATTGGCCAACTGGCCAAGCTTTAGAGAATAAGAGACTGTAGAGTGTAGGATGGGACTCCTATATGGAACCCCACCCACCCACGGCTCAGGGACCATTGCGGAAGAGGAGGCAGAAAGATTGTAAGAGCCAGTGCTGGTACTCGAATGTATGAAGTGGAGGCTTCCAGGCCAATGGATGCTTGTTCATGCGGGAGCAGTGACATCTAACATGGGACCCATGTCAGCTCAATGAAACAAGGACCTAAAGGGGAGGTGAGAAATAGGTGGTGGGTCAGCATTAGATTGAGACTGATTACTGCTGGGTGAGGGAGAGTATGACTTACATATGACCACTAGATGGGCTGACTAGACTCCAGTGGATGCATTCACACTGGAGGACATTTGGGTACAAACAACTGAATGAATAGGACTCAGCATGTATGGCAGAGTGCATAGAGTTTGGTGGGGTGGAGCAAGGATGTGGGGAGGGGGTCTGGATGTAAGTAGGAAATACCGTATGAAATTTTAAAAGCTGAATAAAAAAAATTCTGGGCATGGTGGTGTGGTGTGGGGAAAATGGAGATAGGGGACTCCCTCGGGCTCACTGGTTGGCCAGTTTAGAGTAATTGGTGAGCTCTAAATCAATGAGACACCTGGCTCTCAGGTGGTTGCCCATTTTCCAGAGGATGATCTGCAATGTCCTCTGGCCTCCACACATGCCTGCACACATGAATACTCACATGCATTAGAAAAAGGCAAAAGAAAGAACGAGATCTCACTTCGAAGTTCACCAAGGTTTTATGAAGTAGGTAGTTTATATAGATTAAGGAAACGCTAAGTCTCAATACACATTTCTACCTTGAATTCCCGCTGTATAAATCATTCATTTCTTTTCTACAAGGGGGCATCCATTTTTTCTAATTTCATTTTACTTATCTGTAAAATGGGTGCAGCCTCCTTGTGTCCAGTGGGTCAGGACAGACTGGCAGCCTTCTTATGAGACACAGGCTAATGGCAGCCAGCATGTATGACTGACTGTCTTTGCTTTGCTCTTTGTATCCCTACCTTGCATGGTTTTGAATCACCTTTTCACTTACTGGAGTCCTGCCTGCTAGGGACATTGTGACCCTCTGGAGAAAGAACTATATCATTCGTTCCATGGCTGACTTGATTCTACATTTGATGTGATGTTTAATGTTAACTATCAACTTGACCAAATCTAGAATCACCTGAGATGGACCTCTGGGGCTTGCCTGTGAGGAGTTATCTGGATAATGCTGAGGTGGGAAGCCCCGCCCACTGTGGTGGTGCCATTCCCTGGCTGGATCCTGGACTGTGTCAGTGGAGAAAGGGGGCTGAGCAGCAGCATGCCTTCATCACTCCCTGCTTCCTGATTGTGGCTGTGATGAGACCAGCTGCTTGTCCAGCTCTTGCCACCTTGATTTTTCTGCTATGATAGACTGTACTCTATAACTGTGAGCCAGAATAAACCCCTTCTCCCTGAACTTGCTTTTGTCAGAGTATTTTATCATAGCAATCTCTAGGCCACACATGGTAGAAGGAGAGAACTGACTCTCAACAAATTGTCCTCTGATCTTGACACATATGCCATGACACACATGACTCCTTCCACACAGATAAGTAAAGGTAATAAAAATTAAAACCAAAATAAAATAAAACAGCAAAATGAACTGTCCAATCTCATCTCTTATCTTGTGTTTACAAGCATCCGATAAGGGAACATAAGAACAAATAAGGAAGCAAACACAAACTTGAAAGATAGATGAGAAGCAATGCATAGAACGGCGGGTCCAAGCCCAGTGCTGGGGGCCAGCAGGCGGGTGTGCTAGTAGGGTTGTGGTGGCTCACGCCTACTACCCCATGGCTTCTTACCCCACTACTTGGGTAGCTGAGACAGGATGATCATTGCAAGTTGTAGGGTAGCCTGGGCTACATAGTGAGTTCCAGGCTAGCCTGCACTAGAGTTTCTGTCTCACATAAAGAAGGAAAGTGAACTGTTCTGACAAAATGAAGCAAAAATGTGGCTGACAGTATTTCTCACTCCATTTGTTTCTGGGGACAAAATAGTTCCTTCTGATAGTACATCACACCCCATGAGTCTCTGTCCACCTGTGACTGTTAGGGTGGGATAAGGAAGCCCAAAATAGGTTGTAGAGGGGAGAGGGATGAGGGAAGAGTGCCTCTGAAGTGGACTGTGATTGCTATTCTCAGACCAGTGAGGCAATTGGAAACCTGAATCAGAGCCTGGTAGCCTTGGGTTGAGGGAACACTCACAACCAGGGCCTCATCTACCTCTCTCACTTCCTGGAGGGGCACACAGAGCACTGCCCTGGCTTTCCGGCTCTTCTCGACCCTCAATAGACTGGTAGCTTTCAAGCTGATTGTGACCCAAGTTCCTGGAGATGCCCTGGTCCATCAAGATCCTGGCAATGATGCTGAGGCCCAGAGGGTAAGAATCCTGCCAGCTCAGACAACAGACAGGATTTCCCACAAGTCTCACACATTCTTGTTGGCTTCTCCTGCACAGGTGTCTGAGGCTGCCTCCAAATGAGACAGAATGAACCTCTGTTCTCCAAACTCTCACACTAGGAATCATGCAGTGTTGTATGGTGACTGAACAGAATACCACTCCCTATCCACATATGTGCCTGCTCTTTTGTGGCTGACGTGTTTTTGCAGGGTCCCAAAGAAGGACTCTGTGTGTGAACAGCTGCCCATGGACTCTTCTGGAGTGACAGCAGGCATGAGGAAGGAAGCACAATGGTTTAGAAGGTCCAAAGAACTATCATTTGCAAAGATGGAATCCAAGCATCTCTTTGGAAACAGTCTGTGAAACTGCATTCCAATGTTTAGATCACTCTTGAACAGACGACAATCTGAGAAGATCATGTGGTGGATCAGTGGAGGCCACCCGTGGTCAGACTCAGATGGGGAAATCAAGCACTCGCCTTTCTGAATCCAGGCTGACAAGTAAGTATTCAGGTGCCTTACTGTCCTCAGTGCCTTATAAAGAAGTAGGTAGGGGCTGGAGAGATGGCTCCGCGGTTGAGAGAACTGACTGCTCTTGCAGAGGACCTGGGTTCAGTTCCTAGCACCCACCTGGCAGCCTACAACTCTCTGAAACTCCAGTTCCAGGACACCCTCTTCTGACCTCCGTGGGCATTGCACGACACAAGAGCACTTATATACATGTAGGCGATTCACTCATACACATAAAATAAATATAATAAAAAAATCTCTAAAAGATGTAGGTAGAGTCATGGTTCTTATTTTATAGAAATAAAATTGAAGATAAAACTGAGGAGAATGTTTAAGGCAAGAAGAGTTAAGATAAAGATACAGGGAATAACTATTTAGTTGTAGCGCCTCCAGGTCCTGTCAGGCATCAGAATCCAACTTAATGACTCGGGGCAGAGTTGTTCAGTAGAGAGTGTTGCTCAATGCATGCACAAACAAGGGTCCCAACAAATGAGGGTGCCAACAGTGGATAGCTGTGTTATCTCCTGGGCCTGAAGGCCTTAGGGAGATGAAGTCAGAAGGGAGAGAGAAGCTTCTCTCTCTCTCTCTCTCTCTCTCTCTCTCTCTCTCTCTCTCTCTCTCTCTTTCTCTCTGCCCTTTGATCTCTTGCTGCAGATGACTTCCATTGACAAGGCCCACAGAGCAAAAAATCTGAGAGATGCAGTCACAGTGTAAGGAGAGAAGGAGGGAAGATGTCTAAGTGATGTGAGGAGAGGGGAATGGAATAACCAGCGTTCTTCCCTTGAGAGGCTGAAGTGCCCCCCAGGAAGCCTTTCCCAAGCTCCTGAGCGGATCTGCTCAAATGAAGATTTTAAAAACGAACTGCTTCTAACAGAATACTACCACTTGTTTTCGTAGAACCTTTCCTCAGAAGTGTTCGTTTTGAACACCTGATTCTATGTCAGACTATGAACTTAGCATGACTGCTACAGCAGTTAGGTAAATGTTAACTGAAATCTCTGTGTCATTAGGCATTGGTAGAAGATTTGACTCATTGTCCCAGCGCTTGCATTTCCTTTTGGAAGGAACGGCAAGGTTGGTAGGGAACTGATAATAACTTAGAAAGTGCTATTAAGTCATGTCACTATTTAAAGAACCCAGAGGGCAAAGAAAGGAAATTTGCATCATGATTCAAGTCCCACTTGCTTGTTTTGTTGAATTTGACATTTCTTTTTCATTGCTGCAGAGGCAGGTGGCTAAGACCCAATGTGTAACAGTGAGCGAAAAAGGAAAAGGAAGCAGAGCTCCACTTCCGGAGACTCTAGCAGGCTCTTCCATTTCTGCAAGCATGTTGACTTAAAAGAATGGTCCATCATAAATCAGTCTAAAGCTCAAAGTACATTTAGCCACAGTTCTTTCCTTTCCCTTCCCTCCCTCCCACCCTTGCTCCCTCCCTCCTTTTTCCCCTTCCTTCCTTCCTTCCTTCCTTCCTTCCTTCATTCATTCATTCCTTTCTCTTTTGTCCTCTTCCTTTCTTATGCTAGGGTTGGAGCCCAGAGTCACACGACAAGTAAAAACTTGGCCATCAAATTACAATTCCAGCCCTGCTCAAACAGCTCATACAACCATCAGCAGAGTGAAATGGTATGAAGGAATTCTTACATGAGACTTTCAATGAGCTTTTTGGTACAAAGTTAAAGTGTGTTTCTACTAGAAAAATCTTAGACTCCGTAATTGGACAGATAGCTGAATGCCAGCACGTCTGCCCACCACCTCTGGGAAATCATTTCATATTCCCAAGCTTTGTTTTTCTTGACTATAAACCAGAAGCAAATCATTCCCAACCTCCCAGGGATCTTGCGAAGGTCAAGTATAATAGATACCAGGTAATGGGACTTCCTCACACTGGCGTCATTAGTCAGTAACTGGCTGGACTTTTATCCTCTCCATCACTGCACCTTCAGTGAAAAACAAACTGAATGTTGAGAGGACCAGGGTGGACCTCACCTTCCAAAAATCAAACTAACAACAAACATCCTGGAAATGTGCCTTCTAGCTCCCAAATGTCCATGTTTGGCACACAGAATCTTCATGAGCCATTAAATACACAATCCATGTGGAAGGGACTGTGGGTAGTACAACACATATTCCATTTTGCTTTTGGATTATAGAAAATTGTTAACTTCTAGGAGCAGAAGCAACTTTGGTTGCAAAGGTTGGCCAAGTACTTAAAGCTGGTTCTGACCTGGAGCAGACAGCCAGTAGGAATCATTTGGACAGGCCCAGGTGGGCCCGGTGCAACCTCTGATACAGTCCTGCTTTGGGGGTTGTGATATAAGGATGACCAGGACACCAGTATCGTCAGAGACTCAGAGAAACTGGAGATTTCTTGTCTGTATGTCAGGAAACAATCCAGTTCTCCTCTGTCTTGTGTTTCCTAACCAAAGCTTGTACCTTGTATAGACTTGCTTTTCCCTATCAAGGTCTTCAGGAAAGGGGGATTTGCCCTCACTTAAACCCTTTTAGGGAACTGGGGGATAACTCAGTGGGTAAAAGTGATTGCTATGGAGAATCCCAAGTTGTTCATGGGCCAGGTAACCTGGCATATTCAGTCAAAGTTCAACAAAGATGCCGTGTCTCAAACAAGGAGGAAGGGAAGGACTGAGGCTCAAGACTGTCCTCTGACTCCAAGTGTGCACCACAGCATGTATATGCCCACATTCAGACACATGAACACACATGAGCACACAGAGAGAGAGAGAGAGACCCCAAAGATCGTGAGCAGCCTCCAGATGCAAGCAGACACCTTCTAGTCTCTTCCTAGTGACTAATTCACCAGAGCCTCTGTCATCACCTCAAAGAGAAGATACAAATATCCCTCCTCAGCTTCACTGGCAGCTGTCTTGGCCAAGGAGTGGCCTTCAGAATCGATCAACTTCTGCAATGTGTGTTGTCTGTTAGCACACCTGAGAGTCACGTCAAGGTCATAGACTTTTACTTCATACACCTTTTCTGCTATAGTCACTATGTAATGTTTTATAGACTTTTACTTCATACACCTTTTCTGCTATAGTCACTATGTAATGTTTTATGAGAGATGAATAAGTAAGTGACCTTTGAATAAAATATACCATGTTTTCAATGAATATGTTGTGGATTCTCTTTAAGTATGTTTTTCAAATGCAATGTTTAATACCATCCATTATAAATATGGGCCAGGTTTCTTTTTTTCACATTTAACAAATAACTTGGATATTTTAATTTTCTTTATTTAAAATATTTATTTATTATCATTATTTTGTATGTATGAGTGTTATGCCTGTATATGTGTAAGTGCACCTGTGTGGGGAAGACAGAAGAGTCTGTTCGATCCCTTGGAACTGGAGTTACAAACAGTTGTTAGCTGCCATGTGGGTGCTGGGATTCAAAACTTAGTCTTCTGCAAGAACAGCCAGTGCTCTTAACTGCTGACCCATATGTCTAGACCCTCTTTAAAATACTTTAAAATCATGATTTGTGGGAAGATATCTTTTGAAATGTTAAGCTTGGGACCAAATGAATAATAAATAAACATTAAAGAATTCAAGAATAAAAATGGACAAATATGTTTTGGGGTTTTTTGTTGTTGTTTTAGATAAGATTTCACTCTGTAGCCTAGGCTAGTCTGGCACTAACTATCTAGTCAAGGCTGGCCTTAAACTAATCACAATTCTTTTGGTTCAGTCTTCTGAGCACTGGCATTAGAGGAGTGAGCCACCACGCCCGGCTCAAAACGTGTTGCTTAGAAATGTTATGCTTCATTTTGATGAGTTTTGTGTTCTGTTCCTAATTTATGAGATGTGACAAAAGGATTCACGCTGCTTCCTGCCATCATATATCCCTAAAGCACATTATGGATTATAGGCAGTCTTTATTCCTTCAAAAAGCCAAATCGGAATAAATGATACTGATTTCTTCTTCTATACTTTGTAAACATTTATTTATTTTTAATAACTAGCTTTGATTTAACATACAATATAAAACACATTGCATAAAATGGAGATTAGAATCTCTGCATCTCAGTTCTAATGCTTTTTAAAAAAATAATAAAAGCAAATTGATATATAGGGTGCCTGTATGTGCCTGTGAATGCTGATGTTCTAATACAAATTATCAGTAACACTCTCAGGGCTGGAGAGATGCCTCAGTGATTAAGAGCACTGGCAGCTCTTGCAGAGGACCCAAATTCAGTTCCCAGTACCCACATCATGATTCACAACAATCTGTAACTCCAATTCTGGGGGATCTCGCACATTCTTCTGGCCTCCAAGGGCATCAGACATGCATGTGCTGCACAAACATACATTCAGGCAAGCACTCATACACATTAAAAATAAATAAAATTTTTAAAAATAATCCTCTTAACTGTGCATGGGTCATGGAATAAAATATGCAATTACTATATAGCATGTGCACACACACGGGCATGTAGATGTACATACATACATGCAAATAGAGAGATATATTTTATGAATGCAGGAATAGTTTTATTGAAACAAATATACAAAATGCTGCTCATTTGTCTTTTTCATTAATTACACAGCAGCATTTGTTTCTCTTTCTTCTCCTATTTGTTTCTTGATTTAGTTTCTGAGATCGGATCTCACTCTGCGGGCTGCTATGGGCTCAGACCAGTGACCCTCCTGCTGTAGCTGCCTTAGTGCTGGGATTAAGGGGATGACACATCAACCTCAGCTTGCTGACTGTCTTTACAAGGGAAGTCAAATAATGTGTGGCTCACCATTCAAACTTTAAAAGACAGTTTGACAGCACTGCAGAAATGATTCGGTGGGCAAAGCACTTGCTGTGAAGGTCTGAGGACCTGAGTTTGAATCTCGAGAACGCACATAAAAGCTGGGCATGGTAGTGCATATCACATCCCAGTGCACTTGTGGAGAGATGAGAGGTGAAGACAGGAGCACCTTCAGAAGCAGCAGGGAACGACCAAAGACCCTGTCTTCAACAAGGTGGAAAGGGCAGACCAACAACCTGGCAAGGGTACACCCCTGCTCACACACAGGAACACCAGTGCGTGCATGTGCGTGCGCGCGCGCGCACACACACACACACACACACACACACACACACACACAAAGACAAAGTTTGGCAGCTGATAAGGTTGAAATCCATGCCAAAAAGGTTAAGTGGCTGAGTCACTGAGCGCTGGCTCATTTGATTTCCATTTAACGGGCTACTCACTAAGAGCACCTCTTCACAAACATTTTTTTTTTTGTTTCTATAAAGTGGTTCTACTAATTTAATGCATTACTCTCCTTTGAATTGAATAGGAATTACCAGCAGCCCTTTAGTGGGGGTTAGGAATCACTGAAAGGGGACAAGAGAGCACTGAGACAATAGGCCCGGAGGAGGGAGGAGAATGATCAGGACCTGAAATTGGATACTTACAGGGGAATACTAATTGCTGCGAACTCTGGTGAGTGTTGCCTTTCTCTAGTCAGCTGTGCTGGGGCTCAGAAAAAAAGCATTTCACATTAAATTTCTCTGGCTTTAAGGACCCTGTGATCTAGGCAAGAAAATTGGAATTTAAAGCACCTAATCTAGAGGGAGAAACGAGCAGGTCACATTTTGTATCATTCAAATGTAGCATAATTGTTTAAAAATTTTATTACTTTTTTTAGTCTTTTTGAGACAAGGTCTCCCTGTAGCCCCAGCTGGCCTGGAACTCCCTATGTAGACCAGGCTGGCCTTGAACCCACAAAGATTCGCCTGCTTCTGCCTCTGACTGCTGGGATTAAAGGTGTGTGCCACAATGCCTGTCCTTTTACTACTTTTTAAAAAGACTTTTATTTTATTTTTAATTATGTGTGTATGTGTGTGGGCCAATGGGTGAGTACATGCCAGTGCAGGTGCCCCCAGAGGCCAGAAGAGAGTGTTGGATCCACTGGTGCTGCAGTTACAGGAGGTTGGTTGTGAGCTGCCCTACCTGGGTCTGGGAACTGAGTCTGTATCCTCTGAAAGAGCAGCAAGGGCTTTGAACTGCAGAACCCTCTCTCCAACCCCTTATTTATTCTTTCATAATTTTTTACATATAGCTAATGTTCATTGATCAAAGTCTTTATTCTGTCTTAGCCTCTTCTCTCTCCCACCAAATCTCTTCTTTCCAACTCTCCTATTTTTCTTGTCTTTATTTCCCTGATGATTCACTGTATGTAACTGAGGTTTTCTACATGAATATGAGAGCCTGGATACTCTAACAATGACTACATCATAAAAGAACATGCTTCTCCCTTCCCCACCAACCTTTAACTGCTATAGTTCCTCAAGTTGCGGTGGGGCCAATGAACTCCTCCATATTCATGACAGAATGCTGATGGGCCCAATGCTGGGCAGGTCATGTGTAGGTTAGTGACTGCTGCTGTGAGTTCATGGGTGCAGCAGCCATGTCAGGTATATTTAGCACAATTCAAATGGAGCCACCCATGTCTCAGTAAAGCCCCCTGCAAGAGTCTGAGTATTAAAACAGGGTAGAAAAAATGGCGGGGAAGAGAGTGGGAAAGCAGGAGAGAGGGAGGGAAGTAGAAAGGGAGAGGGCAGGCTCCTGGAACTCACAGGGAATATATTTGCAACCATATAGAGCAACTAAATACAACCTAGAAAAGTTCAGGCACCTATGACTATTCAGGAGAGAGACAGGACACAGTGAGATGCTTCTCAGAGTCCTTTGTGAATTAAATGCACACAGGAAGTTTACCTGATAAGAGTGCCCCACAATATAAAATACATCATTGAGTTTTTTCACACTTAGTAACATTGCAGTCATGTTTTCATTTTTTTCAAAGCATCCTTTCTTCTAGGAGAAATCACTTAACATGTTATTAAACCTGTAAGAACCTTCTCAGGGATGTTTTCTGTCTCACAGTAGCTACTTTATTCCTGGCCATCAGTCTAACCTTTAGCAGGGGATGGATGCAGACCTTGCCTTATGCCTGTAATCCCAGCACTCAGGAGGTGAAGGCAGGCAGATTAAGAGTTCAAGGCCAGCTTCAGCTACACAGTGGATTTGAAGCCAGGCTGGGCTAATATGAGACCATTTCAGAAAAAGATTAATTAAAAAAAAAAAAAAAAACAGAGACAAAGGACCACCAGGTGAAACTTCAGCTTGGGGGCTGGGGAGACAACTCAATGGGTAATTTCCCTTGCAAGCATGAGGACCTCAGTTCAGATCCTCAGCACCAATGCAAAAAGCTGAGGATGGCTGTGTTTGCCCAGAGCCCCGTCATACGAGAGCAGAGGTAGTGGATCTGAGAGCACCCTGGCTGGCCAGCAGAGTCCCAAAGGTGGACTCCGTCTTAAGGGAATAAATGGGGGAGTGACAGAGGACATCTTCCTGTGGCTTACCCATGTATACATGTACACTCACATGCACGCACCACATATACACATACCACATGCCACACACACAATAATAATAATAAATAAATAAATAAATAAATAAATAAATAAATAAAACAAGAACCTGAGCTTAGTCCATATTGCCTTGGCAATGATGTCAGACAGCGTAAAGCTATGTGTGCCCATAATGAAACAGATGTAACCAAAGATGCAGTGTAATAATTACTTTCATTATTAACCCACTGAAACATATATAGCTGCTTCTTTTGAGAATCAAATTTTAATTAAGGAGAGTTGGTATTTCCTCAGGTAAGGCCCCTTGGAAAGCTCACATGATGAAATTTCATGAACAGTAACTCCTCAGCGGCTTGGCATTATTAACAAGATCATGATGAAGGACACAGTGGAGCGGCTTAAAAATAAATGATGACAACAATGGTTTCACCTCAGTGTGCCAGAGCGACTCTTTGATACCCAGTATCCCTGACCACACATCTAATGATGTCTCAGTGGATGCAAGCATTTCATCTGCTGGTCAAAGCATGCTGGGTAGGAAGAAGCAAGCATAATTACTGCCTTTTGATTTGTTTTGTTTGCTTGCTTTCTGAAAGTGCAAATTATTGAGTCATGAGAGATAATACAGTAAATACCCAGCCTTTGAAGAAGACTCCTTGCATATAAGTTAGTTACCTACCATACATCAAGTCAAGCCTCTGTTTCCCCCATCTGTACTCTATACAGTGGATGATACCAATCTCATAGGGTATGATAAAGGTCAACTGATGTAGCACATTTTCCCACCCTATCTGGTATATTGACAACACTTAAATTACTTATATTTTTCTTAATATATGAGTGTTTTGCCTGCATAGTCTGTATGTATATGTACCACATGTGTGCAGTGCCTGGGGAGGCCAGAAGAGGGCTTCTGATTCCCTGGAACTGCAGTTAAAGGGGTTGTGAACCACCATGTAGGATGCTGGGAACTGAAACTAGGTCCTCTGTAAGAGTAGCAAGGGCTATTTACCACTGACCCAACTCTCCAATGGTACTCAAAATGGTGCCTTGAAAATCAGTCAAAATATATGTCCTCAATCAGGACTACATAGAAAGACCCTCATTCAAGAAAACCAAATTAAACAAAATAAACAAAAAGAAACATGCTTACAGTGAAGACATGGCCAAGAAAGCCATTTTTAAAAGTACAGAGTTCTATCTCAATTCAAAACTCAAATACCTATCCATGAAGGACAGATTTCTGGCACAAAGATAATCACAAATTAATAATGCCAGGGTCTGTCACAGCAGTGAGATGTTGCAAGGGTGGCTAACCCAAGCCTGGGCATGCACATTGCACTGGCATCAGTCCAGCAGCCCAGGAAAAGCCTGGGCAGATGCTTCCAGGCACCCAAAGATCTTTAATTAGCATGCATGTAAAAAAGCTGTGACCACCACACAGATTGCCAGCAATAAAGTGGATTAACAGGGCTTGAGTATATCCTGTAGAGAAAGTTCACTAGACCAGAAAGGAAAGATGATGGCTTTGGATATTTGCTTTTGAGAAAGGGGTTCTGTAGCCCAGGCTGACCTCAACCACATTGACTTCTGGCAATCCTCCCACTTCAGCATCTGAGCGCTCTGATTATAGGCCAGGATTGGTTTGTAAAAGGCATGACCTCAATGTGAAAGAAAATCTGAGATTTGACGTCCATTCAGGAAGAGGCTGAGGCCTCTCTGAATGCAGACATACAACTTGCTGTTGAAAGGAGGACCACCGATTACTATCAGTAATCCATGGCAGCCTGAATGTGATGCCTGGCATTATGGGGATGCGTGACTGTAAGCAAGTCACAGAACTTCTGTCCAATTTCCTCACCATCAGTGGGGTACAAAGCTAAGTGTTCAGGATATGTTGAACCACTGTGACATCTCTTATGATTAGAACTTTAGAAAGTTCAAATAGAACTGCCTTATTGGGGCACTTATGTACCAATAAATGGATGCAAATTTCTTATGCTCTTGAAAACATTTCCCAGTTAAATATCCTTTCTTCTTTTTTTTACTTACAAGAATAGTCAGTACTGATATTGGATACTTCCACAGATGTCCCATAAATGCTTCAACTTAAACTTATCAGACTCATCAAATATTGTATTTCTGAATGGGTAGAAATACCAGCTGTGGCCAGAATTAGAGGGTTAATGGCTTTAAATAACAGACACATTTGTTACTTACTGAGATAATATTGAGCCTGAAGCAAATTTGATATTGTCTCTTTAGAAAAAAGTTTTTGCCTGATGTGAATGGGGTTTTCTTGAAAGCCGTTAAAGTCAGTCTATATCAGTATAGTTCAGAAGATGAAAACCCCTGACAAATAACCACCTGATGTAAACATGCAGCCAGAGTTCTCTTTGATAATATGTGACTCTGCATAATCGCAAGTTCCTTTTCCTTAGTTTATTGACTGCGATTCCTTCATAGGGGCCTCTGTATGCTTGTCTCTGTCCATTAGTCCCACTTTGCTTGCCCCCTACCCTCAGGTAGAACAATATTCACACAGCCGATGCGTGGTAAGAGCCTTGCATTGCTGTTGAGCAATGTTGACAGGTGAAGAAGAAGCCCCTTCTAACAGCAGGTAACGTCTTTCTACAGAATGCCAGGAGGCAGCAAGAGAAAAGACAAAGGACACCAGCACACCTCTGGGGCAAGAAGACTGACCTGAAGACCAGGCAGGGAGGACTACCGCCCTCCCACCCAGCCTCCCAACGTTTGGGAGAATTCTCATAATGTTACGAGAAGTTTTGGGCAGTTCCAGCAGTTTAGCAACAAATTACTGGGGAGATCAAGGTTCCCTTTTGGGGAGGCTCTTAGTCTCATTTATCAAAGAATTTAAAAACAGACTCGAAAGGAAGTTAGAAGTTAATTTTATTAGAGTTTTAAAGAAAAACGTCTGGGTGAACAAGTTGTAAATCTCAGCAGTTTCCCAGTGGAGAAAGAGAGAGGACAGAAAGAGAGAAGACCATGCCATTTGAGTTAAGCTTGCAAGGATGTCAGCCACATGGCAGCCAAGCAGCCACATGGTGGTGAGAGGATCTTCAGAGAAAGGAAAAAGGCCCAAAGTACCACAGGAAGCATCCTTAGGATCTGGCCAGCCGCCAAAGGAAAAGAAAGGAAGAAAACGGGAAAGTTAGACTTTTAAGTCAGGACTCAGGAAGGTAGGTGGATCCGTCAGAACCTCATAGCAGCTCTGAGATGGCTGCACTGAGGATGTGGATTCTGGGAAGGAAAAGCCCATTACCTCATTAGGGGGATAATTAGTCTTCCAATCTCTTTAGTATGGTTTAATGTAAGTCCACCTTTCGGAGGTTCTCTATGGCTGAGTGATTGACAGGCCCAACTGCATTCACTCTCAAGGGAGACAATGGTATGTTTCTGCCTGGCAGTAGATTCCATTCTTTACTGGAACATTAAGAGGATTTAGAAGCCTAGCTTGGGCTCCTCTAGAAAACAATGTTTGAAGTGTATTTAATTTGAATCCCAGGGGAAACAAAGTAGGGGTTTCTCAGATGAGTGTCAAGACCATTTTATAGTTCCTTCAGATCTGTCTCATTGTGCTGAGTTCTGTTGACTGAGGCAGCATGGGAACTTTGAGTGGCAAGTTATCTGGGCTGCAAAGCCTCTTCCCCAGGACTCACATTTCTCAGCAGTCCCACAAAAGCTGTACACTTTTTAGTTCTGTACACAGTGGTAAATGTTTAATGTTTCCAAGTCAAACCAAAACGTGCCCTTCTAAGCAATTATTCAACTCTTACGATGTACTTCCATATCAAACTGACTTTTCTGTTCTGTAGTGAGGTAGTAAGGCTCTAGCGACAGGAATGTGTTCTTGTAGGCAGCAAAGAAAGTGGGCACCAAATTACTGTCAGGGTCCTGCAAATAGACATAGAGGTGGTCTCAGCACTCCCAGCCCAGGACCACCAAGAACAAACCTGCAGTCTGACAAGCTGTCAGTCACTATAATAACTGAGGCCTTGCATTCAGTCATGGATGGTGGAAGACTGGGACTTTAAATGAACTAGCTCTTGGATGAGCCTTAAACAAAGCAATACTATGCCGAGGACTCAACATCCCATGTGGGCTGTGGAAAGTATTTGGGTCCTCTTCCCTCTGGAACCTCGAAGTTAAGAGTCGTGGAATAGATGCTGAGAGGGGATGGACACTGAGACACCATCACACCTTTTGATACACATCTGCGTGCACTCGCATGCACACACACACACACACACACACACACACACTTGCATGAGCTCCTATGTCACAGTACCCTAGTGGAAGTCAGAGTTCAACCTGCAAAAGTCAGTTCATGTGCTCGCTTCAGCAGCTCATATACCAACACTGGAATGATACAGAGATTAGCATGGCCCCTGTGCAAGGATGACATGAAGCATTCCATATTTTTAGAAAGTCAGTTCTCTCCTACCATGGGAGTTCTAAGGATTGAACTCAGGTCACAAGCCTTGGAACCAACAAGTGCCTTTACATACTAAGCCATTTTATAGCATCCAGACGTTGTATTCTGCTGTAGCTTTTTTTTTTTTTTTTTTGAGACAGGGTTTCCCTGTAGCCCCAGCTGGCCTGGAACTCACTATGTAGACCAGGCTGGCCTTGAACTCAGAGAGATCCACCTGGCCCTGTATTCTTAACTGATGCAACTCCACACAGAAAAGTTTGATAATCTGTGACAGGAGGGTAAGATTTTTTAGTGACTAAGAAGGCTTGCAGTGCTTACTCACACAGTATCCTATAGCTGCACATAATTCTTAGGACACTCGCTCTTTCTCATTCATTGTGTTCCTGGAATTATTTTGTTGACTGTGCAGTTTTTAGTTTTTCAGCCCAAATTAGCATTTTCTTTCTCAAGATATGGTTAGATAATCCCCCTCCTATATACACATACGTCATCTATATGAGGAAAAGAGACAGAGGGAAGGGAGGGAGAGAGAGACAGAGAGAAACAGAGAGAGAGACAGAGAGAGCGAAAACAAGGGGAGGAGGTTCTTCAAGATTGCCAATGATTGTGGACCAAAGCCTATGACTGAAAGATCAGAAAGGGAACAGGTACCGAGTGAAAGCCTGGTCCAGAACATTCCCCAAACAGAACAGCCTTGGCTCCATTCCATCTAAACAACAAAATGGCAGAATGACAAGCCAAGCAAGCTGAAACTGAACCTCACAGAGCTGACCTCATTTGCATGATGTGAATTGCATGTTGGGAAATTACATATTGTGGCTCACCCTAATCATCCAAAATTCACCCACAATGAGCTAACTCCAGCAACTCATTTCACTATGTTACAGGGGGTTTTGGCTGCCTGATGGTTTTGTAGTCTATTGCATAAATCTATTTACTTTCTATTCTGGTCTAAAGAGTGAGTTATTTTACTACAAACTAATCCTGCTTTCCAGTTAGTCTTAGCGGAGGTTGACATTCAAAGGAAAAATTCTGTTCTTTTAGCCAGCAATTAAAGAACATACTGATAATTTGACAATAAATAGTGTTTAGTGACAAAAACCACTGTAGTAATAATACTATAATATGGTAATAATTAAGAAGAGGGTACAGGTGGCCTTTCTGTGAAAAGACAAATTAGAGTAAGTCATGCCCAATTAAATGCTTATGAAATGTGGAACTCAGTATGCCGAAGTAGAGTTTTTATTAAAAAGCAAATTTTTAGCCATGCTGGGGATTGAACCCAGGACTGTGAGCAGACTAGGCAAGAGTTCTATCCTTGGATCTACATCTCCAGCCCAAAGCACATTAGCGAATGGGATTCCTTATTAAAGCAAGGGATCCTCTATGAAGCAGCGCTCTGATTTTCGACATAGAGTGGTCATCCTTTATCAGTCTTCTTTCCCACAATCCCACAGTCTCTTTTTTTCTATAGTTTCAATTATCCACAATTATTCAAAGTTCAAAAACATTAAATGGGAAATCCCAGAAACCAGTACGTCACAGGTTTTTAATTGCTTGCTCTCTGAGTTGGGGAGACACAGCCTCACCCTATCCTGTCTAGCATATCTCTTCCATGTCTGGTACTCACCTGCCAGTTCCCTAATTGCTGACATGCTGATCAGATCCATTGGTTTCAGAGTTCAGTGACTGTGACCAAGTGACCTGCATTTGACTAAGCCAAGGTCCCGAAGGGAGAGAACAGCTACCGATTTGATTATGTCAAAGAAAGGCCTTCATATGCTTCTTCCAAAGAAATGGGAAAAGAGCTAGACTAAGTAAGGAAAGAAAAGCAATCCTACACCGACCGATGTTGCTAAGATGGACGGTAAGAAGGCCTCTCCTATCCATGCAGCTATGAAGAACTGCTGTGTACCTCAACTTGTAAAAAGTGCCCCTAGAATGCATGGTAAGTGCTTACCTAGGAGGGAAAGGCATGGATTCACAGAACAGAACATATTTCACTTGGCAGTTGTATGTCGGGGAAAGATCAACCTACAGAGGACTCTGACCCTGGGGGTTCATGAAATGAGTGACAGTAACCCCTTTACTGAGAGATGCTACATTGCATAGATTCAGGAAGAGGCTTTAAACTAAACAATATGAGAATCACTGCAGTGTCTAAGCAGTTAAGAGCACTGGCTGCTCTTGCAGAGGACCCAGGTTCAGTTCCCAACACCCACATGGCAGCTAACAACTGTCTTTAACTTCAGTTCAGGGGATCTGACACCCTTTTCTGGCCTGCAACATGTGGTGCATTTATGTACATGTAGGCAAAACATACACATAAAATAAAAATAAGTAAATAAAAATTTTTTAATAAGAATGACTAAAGCGCTTGTGTGTGCTAATGAAGCTGTTTGTAGCTAATTTACAAATTAAGCTCTATCACAGGTGTGACTCTAAGTTGGAAAATACAGACTCTAGGGAGTTTAGAACTGTGGTTTTAGGCATCTACTATATATCTTAGAATGAATCCTCCACGGGTGGGATGGGTAATACTTCTTTCCCACAAAGATAAATTTCTACTAAAGTTAGTGTCATTACTGTAAACCAATTATCAGTTGTTTTTCTCTCTCTCATTTTTTAAAAAGATGAAATAGTGATAATTCAAAACTAATTGGACTTGGTTTCTTAAGTTTAGGCAATATCATATAGTGTTAATGTCTCATATTTTACGAAAACAAATAAATCTCCTGAAAAACAATAATTCTTCCCCTTACTGCTCTGGATAGATTTTTGTAGATGGAATAAATTTAAGAGAAGAGGAGATCAGTTTCCCTCTAAGAACACAATCAGAGAAAGAGGTAGGGTGAGGGTCCGGGAAAGAGGAAACAAGAAAGAGAAAGGCCCCATTGTGTACCCCATCTCCACTTCCATGTCTCCATTCTCCAGTTACACACACACACACATGCACACACACATGCACACACACACGTGCACACATGCACACACATGCACACACATGCACACACGTGCACGCATACACACATGCACACACAAACATACACGCATGCACACACACGCACACACACAAACATGCATACACACACAAACATGCACACATGCACACACATGCATACACACATGCACACACACACGCACACACACACACACACACACGAGTGCATAGGGCATCCAGCAGCCTGAAGTAGCCAAGGTCTGTTTAACATGGGCCTCAGATAGGAGACACTGAGAGAGCCAGAAACTGTCTAAGGAAGCAGAAGAAATGAGATAACTAAAGTCACAGGATGACCCTGGGTTACAGAGGTCCTGAGAGACTTGTGGCCTTGGGATTAGCAATCTAATTGTGGACGGGTTAAGACAGCACCCACACCTGTACCTGGGATGCTGCCTAAGAGATCATGAAATGAGATGTAAAGAGGTGTTTAAAGTGCTGAAGTTCTTTGTAATAGCCATTGGGTGTTTTGCTATAAAAACAAACAGCCATTGCAAATTAAGAAATGTGGAAAGCCTGAAATTCCACAGGAGCCCCGGTAAGGCCAATCTTGATAATGAACAAAGAAAGAATTGATACTAAAACAATATGCCTGGAAATAGGATTTTGTTATTATTTCTTTTTTTTTTATTTTATGGATATGAGTGTACTGCCTTACATGGTAAGTGCACCCCTGTCATGCAGTGCCCACAAAGGTCAGAAGAGGGTGTTAGAGTCCCCTGGAACTAGAGTTAAGAATGGTTGTTTGCCTCCATGTGGGTGCTGAAAATTGAATCTGGGTTCTCTGCAAGAGTAGCCAGTGCTCTTAACTACTGAGCCATCTCTCCAGCCCCATTATTTCTCTTGTAAAAAAAATTTTTACAAGCTGGGCATGGTGGCACCTGCTTTTAATCCCAGCACTTGGGAGGCAGAGGCAGGAGGATCTCTGTGAGTTTGAGGCCAGCCTGGTCTACATAGTGAGTTCCAGGATAGCTGGGGCTATAGGAAGACCCTATCTCAAAAGGACCCCCCTATTTTTTTTACAGTGCTGGGGATCAAACCCAAAACTTCATGCATGCTAGACAAGTCCTCTACCACCGAACTGCACCTCCAATCTCCCTAAAATCTTGGTCTGGTGGCAAATAAATTAATTCCTAGTTATAAAACCTGGCTTCTTTGTAGACATTATTTTCTCAGAGTGAGCTATTGGTGCAATTACAGACAGAAGTACTTTCTTATCACGTACAAAGTGATGGCAGATTAGTTTATAGATATTGAGCAGCTTTTCAGTCAATCCAATAAAAAGAGCAGGCTTCATTGTCCATCATCTTGAATAGAGTCCCCAAACAATATTAAAAGCAGATTGCATTTTCCTTTTTTGAACCTCAGACATGGTGTCTTATGTAACACATTTGTTCTTCCTATCAGGAATCTCACAGATTCAAATCAGATGCTTTCTGAATCTAGGTCTGGAAAATGAGGAAGAATACAGAAATTCTAACATGGTCTCAGAGAGTAAGATGGGAAAAGATTTGATTCTGTAGCTTGATTGATGGCAGCGGTTGGTTTACAGAATCGATAAGAGGTAGAACTATGTTAAACCTCATCTCACAATGTGCCAAATAGACGTGGAAAAATTGTGTGTTTGTGTGTGTGTTCCTGTGAATGTGGACACACACACACACACACACACACACCCCACACACATGCACGCACACACGTGGAGGCCAGTGGTCCACACTGGGTGGCTTCCTCAATCCTTCACCTTATTTTGTGAGACAGGATCTCTCCTGGACCCTGCAGTTCATGAATGCAGCTGGGCTGGCTGGCAACAAACCCAGAAGATTCACTTGTTTTCACCGAGGTGCGCACTGCCACACCTTGTTTTGGTGCTGGCACCGGGGATCTGATCTCAGGTCCTCATGCTTGCAGACACCTGACAGGCTGAGACATTTTTCCAGCCCATAAGTGGAATGATTTCACTTAGTCCTATTTCTTTGCAGACTGTTTCCACTAAAACACTGGGGCAGTAAAGAGCTAAGTGAAATTTCACCCCAATTGCAGGCACTTAATGTTCACATCATCATGGTAATAATAAAGAAATAAACTACTGCCATAAAAAAGAGATAAAAGTGCCCTTTTCCTTCATTAGCTCACACGTTTTCTTTGGCATACATCCTTGCATCTTAACACACATAGCGTGAGCTTCTTAATTTCATTTTAGGAAATGGGTTATGATGCATTACAATTTACACAAATAAAAGTCTTGGAGAGCATTCTGTCTCCAAAGCATGAAGATAACTTATTGTTCCAGCAAATGATAAAGCTGCTTACGATGGCAGCTGTGATTTATTGAAGCAATTCAGATACTCTGGGAAAGTGTATTAGCTTTGTCTCTGCCCACAAAGGGCATGTTTGAGCAGGGTAGGATACTTCAATGATAAATTACATACTAGAACCCCAAGTGAAAGCAATTGGCACATCAGTGGCCTGGAGGCTCCAAACTCCAGCAAAAATATACGTTCCATGGTGATTCTGCACAGACAGTGTTGTCTAGGGCAGGCCAGGAAACAAATCAGTGCCTGATGGTTTTATTTTGTTTTACTGGTTCTTCCTCTTTAAAGGTAAAACTATTCTTGTTTCTATCTATGAAGGGATTGGCAGCTCTGTGCTGCCTTCAACATCACCCGTGTGTTCTTATAACACCAGCTAGAAGAGATACACAAGTTAGTTCTAGAATGGAATGTGGCAGAGCCATGACCCTATTTTACCAAATGGATATAATAAAAAACTGCCCAGTTTCCTCTTCACAAAACTTAAATCATCACACTAGCGGTGTGATCAAGCATTTAAAACACAGTAAGTTAATTGCTTTCTTGTATTTGTGTGTGTGTCTGTGTGTGTGTACTTATGTGTGCAGGTGTACATGTATGGGTATATGTATGTGTATGTACACGAAAGTGTGTGGAGGTCAGAGATCATGTTGGTTGATGTTCCTCAGGCACTGTCCACTTTTGTTTTTAAAACATGGTCTCTCCCTGGCTTGGAACTCAGCTGGACTAGGCTGGCTGGTCAGGGAGCCTTAGGGATCGTGCAGCCTCTGCCTCCCCAGGGCTGGGATTCCAAGTGTATGCTACCACACCTGAATATTTTTATGAGGGTTGTGGATATAGAATTCAGGTCCTTGTGCTTTATTGACCGAGGTACCCCCAAGCCCTGGAAAGTTCAATTTCTAGTGGGAGACTACTGACTGGAATGTTCTACCACACTGGTTACTGGATGCGTGCTCCCATAAATAGCAGAGGGGGCCCTTGGAATAGACATTGCTCAGAATTGTTCTTCCTCCCTTCAACAGACTCCCTAAGACACCCAGAGTTACATTATACACAAAATTATGCTCTCTTGTGTCAAGGACTAAGTGCCAACAACTTAACTAAGCAATTTACTTGCATATTGCATTTAAGTTTTGATGAAACAGTCAGGATTATCTCCTTTATGTGTGGGAACACTGAGGTACAAAGTGATTAATTTGCTCAAGGTTGCACAGCTATAAATGACAGAGGTTTGATCCCAGGTAATCTAATTCCTCAGTTCTTAGCTTAACTATTCCATTATAGAGGGTAAATAATTTATGTGTAGTAATTATTGAGGCCAGCCTATATAGAAGGACTTATTTGTGTCCTTTTTATCACAGTAGGGGAAACTACTTACATTCAATTTAATTTAATAAGCATTGAAAGCGCTCTGCTGAAGTGCACATTTCCATGTCAACTCTTTGTTTCTTGGAATGGCTGAATTTTGTTCCTTGGCAAGAAAGCTCGTGTGAAATCATATCCCTGTTATACCCAAGTGACAAGGCTTACTCACTGATTTCATACACCAGTGCTTCCCTTAGGCAATGGATGGAAAGACACAGGGCAAAGAGAAGATCCAGTGACCCGCGTGTTCCAGTGTTTGGAACTGTTCACTTGCTTTCTGCTCTTAGCTGAACGTCTTAGCTATCATTCAGAATCCATCTCGGACATGTCTCTAGCCAGCTTTGTTATAACCCTCTCAACCCAAATCCAAGTAGAAGGAAAATAGACAGAAGCAAGGCCATCCTGCTTAGTGCGTGAGCAAAGAGCATGGTAAACAGAAGGGTAGAGATCCCAAATGTATGTACTCATGAGTGTGTGAGTGTGTGAGTGTGTGTGAGTGTGTGAGTGTGTGTGTGTGTGTGTGTGTGTGTGTGTGTGTGTGTGTTTACTGCAGGCTTTCAATTTTGATATTTCATGCTCCGTATTTGGAAGAAGCCCTTTGTTAACTGAACATGCTATGCTATAATTATTGATCTGAAAGGATTCTTGGGGGTAACGGTGGGCATGGTTTCAGTATGCAGTGATCACAAGCGTGTTCTCTTCAGTCATCTTTAGATTTCTTCCTGGCACTAATTGGAGCTCAGTAAATACTTGGTCCAAAACTGGTGTTATGCTTTTACTTGGAAATTATCCCACAGAAACAAGAGCTCTACTACAAGCCTTTTTCTTGCTGAATGAACATTATCAATGGCGTAGTGCTGGTCTTTCCACTTGAGTCCCAGAAACCCATTTTATCTTAGGCTTTTCTTTTCCAATTTTTTAAAATTTCATTGTATTTTTTTACATTTATGAGTGTTTTGCCTGCATGTATGTAATGCTCATGGAGGCTAGAAGAGGGCATCGGATCCACCGAAACTGGAGTTATAGAGGGTCATTAGTCTTAGTTGGTTATTAATTGTATAGATATATTTTTCTTAGAGTATATAAAAGTATGCCCTTTAAAACTGGAGTAGGAAACCCAAAGTGGAGTCCACCTTTGCTGCCGGTCTCCATGAAGGATACCCATCAGGGCAACTGTAACCCGAGGAGGAGATGGTGCAGCAAGTTTCTGTCTTCCTGTTCTGATGTCACTGTACAATAAAGAAGCGTCCATGAAGGCCCAGAGGTCTTCTGTGCTGTTGGTGGCTTTGTATCTTAAGTAGCCTAGACTTGCTACCAAATGTCACTTTTATGTGCTTGCCGTCATCTGATTGCCGAACTTCCTACTCGCTATCATCCCTGAACACTCCCCTAAACACAGAAAGTAAACATTTGCTGTATTCAGTGGTATTTCTGGCAAGCTGGATGCTTCTGAAAGTGTGGAAGGAAACTGACACTCAGTTTGATCCCAATGGTGTTCCTGCCAAAGTTGATGCCTTTGAACACAGGGAAGAAGACAAAGTCAGAAGAATTTTCAAAGCAGATTTGCTTTAGGCCAGTGCCTCTGAAATACTAATCGCATATTAATTGCTGGAGAATGCAATTTAGAAATGCTTATCCATGTGAGCTTTAGAATCTGTTGCATTTAGGCAGAAAGCCTTTTGAAAAAGAGTAAGGAAATACATCTGCTCCACTCTAACTGAGTCATCTCTGGTTAGAGGTGGCAACTGGTGGAGTCTGGGAATTCAAAAACCACCCACTTTATTAGTATTCTGCATGACCTTTCCCCATACCTCCCCCAATATGAATGCAGGTGCAGTATATTTTGAGAAATAATCATTTGGAATCATGAAGGTGCATTTCCCCATGGCTATTTTTTATATTTGTGTGGGGGGAGGTGAGGGGTGTTCTTGTATGAATAAGGGTATCTGCTTAACATGGTTCCCAAGTGGAGGTCAGAGGACCAACTCAGGTGTCAGTCCTCCCCTTCCATCTTGTTTGAGATTGGGGATGCTCTTCTCTGTGCTTCCTGTCTCATGTGGATCACAGATGAGCCCTACCACGTCTGGCTTTGTACTAGGGCTGGGGATCCAAACTCAAGTCCTTGTGTTTGTGTACCAAATGCTTTCCATACTGGGCTACATCCACAGCTGTTTGTTTGTTTGTTTGTTTGTTTATTTATTTATTTATTTATTTATGCTGTGGACTGAACCCAGGTCCTTGCAAACATCAGGAAAACACTCTACCACTGAGCTTCGTCCTCAGCTCTGCTATGCCTAATTTATATCACATTAACAGGCTCTACCAAAGAATGGGTCAGATAGTCACAGGGCTGTGAGGGGCTCTTTCATTTCAAAGTCTTTAAAGTTTTAATTTGCTTTCACAATGTCTCCAAATTCTTCTATACATAATATAGTTCCAATCAATCACAAGTTCATCTCAAGTCCCTGTAAGATCAGCAGACATACAACTCCCAGCTGGTTTAGCTTTCTACTTCTTGCTTCTACTTCCACGCCTGTTAGCTTCCCAATAAAGCCATCTGTCATGATTTCTCAGAGGCTCTCCTTCCCCAGAGGCGCTCCAAATCCAACCCAGGCTTCTGCTGCAAATCTAGCAGAAACAGCCACATGGCAGCTGTCCCTGTACAAGTGCTGCTTGTCACCGCCTGGCAAATAGAAAGAATTCAAGCAGCCAGTCTTTTAAACAATGCCACAAACCCTCAGGACCACCAGCTAGCTGAGGCAGGAAGACAGCTCTTGGTGATGCTGGGAGCTGGCATTACTGATCTGCATTATTTACAGCCAGTGACTGTCACCACAAGCCAACAATAACCAACAAATGGAGCGAGATGTTTGTTGTCTTGTTTGTGTCCTGCTTTTCAGTCTCTTAAACAAGACCCTGGCGTATCTTTTTTAGGCTACTGAAATCTGTGACTACACACACACACACACACACACACACACACACACACACACACGTGCATAAAAAGGAGTGCTTGACGTACACCATCTAATTCCTGAGATGGAAAGTAATTCCTACAACACCAGAAGGCCTCCAAAAGTGAGGAAATACAGAGTCACTGCTCCTGTACTGGTTAATCCAAACTAGTGGTAGATTAATCCAAAGTACTGGTGATTGTTGATATTAGTGGACTCTTTTGCCAACGCACATTGGTTTTTCTATACTGAATACCTTTCTTTGATCTGAAAGGAATGGACTGATGTGATTCAGTTAAGCAAAGTCACTTTGGAAGGCACCAAACAAATCGGCTATTGCATTGACCATGGAGGCCTCAGGAGGTGAGAAAATAAATTTCAGTTGTTTAATTCACATAAACAGAAAGGGTGATAAAAAAGAAAGAAAAAAGAAATATAGGAAGAGAAACAACAGTAACTATTTCTGTTTTCTAAAAACTTCTTTTCATTTATTTATACTTTGTGAGTGTTTTGCCTGAATGTATTTAAGTGCACCTATGCATGTAATGACCTTGGAGGCCAGAAGAGGGTGTCAGATTCCCTGGAACTGGAGTTAAGGGCAGGTGTTAGCTACCATGTGGGTACTGGGAAACAAATCTGGGTCTTTCACAAGAGCAGCCCGTGTTCTTAACCATGAGCCATCGCTCCAGCCCAGTAACTAATGATCTTATCTCTACTTACAACTAGGAGTTCATCTTGTACAGGAGGCAATAAGTGTCACCAAATTCAGATTCCTCCAGCAACAAGCTGAGCAGGTGGTGATCCCAGAAAAGGGAGGGAAAAGCAGCAGGGTATCACCCACGCTTCTGTGACTGACAGCTCAGCAGCTGGGTAATGGAGATGCCAACTGTGGGTGCGTATTCTCCATTGCTGCTCTAAGTTAGAAACTGGTATAAGCCAGAGGAGCATGGCTGGAAAGAGGGTGCACTTTGGACCCAAATGATGGGAGTTTATTGATTTCCTGGGGCATACTGAGAACTGAGCACTGCACATCACTGGGGCGATGACCATACTTGCTGTCTAATATTTCTGGGAACAGAGACCAGGAGGCTCACCTTAGAAGGTCCAGTGTCCAGTACCAAAGTTTTGCCTTGGTGTCTTTCTTTCTTTCTTTCTTCTTTCTTTCTTTCTTTCTTTCTTTCTTTCTTTCTTTCTTTCTTTCTTTCTTTTTCTTTCTTTCCTTCCTTCCTTCCTTCCTTCCTTTTCTTTCTTCTTTCTTTCTCTTTCTTTCTCTCTTTCTCTTTCTTTCTCTTTTTATCTTTTTGAGATAAGGTCTCCCTGTAGCCAGAGTTGACCTGGAAGTCTCTCTGTAACTATATAAACCAAACAGGCTTTGATCTTTTTGAGTGTCCCAGGCTGGCCTCAAACTCTATATAGCAGAGGATGACTTGGGCTGATCCCCTGCTTTCACCTCCTGAATGCTGGGGTTACCATCCTGGGCTCACCATGCCTGGCTTATGTGATACTGGGATTGAACACAGTGCCTCCCATATGCAAAGCAAACACTCTATTAAGTGAATGGAGCTACATCCCTAGCCCCATGTCTTGTCATTTTTAATAGAGGGGAAAATCATGTTATGTTCATTTAGAACCACACTTTTTAACTGTGCTGTTTGTACTGCCGATTAATACGTTCTTTTCCATAGCAGCTGCCAAACTTGCCACTCTCTCCTGCCCAAGTCAAAAATATCTTCTATGTGAATTTTAGAGGCTGAAAATAAATGTATAAACAAAGTCTATCAGTCATTTAAAATCACTTCATCTGGACCATCACGTTCATATTTACATGCACAAATTTTGTGATGTCCTTGAAAGTTACAGTCAGTAATGAGAGAATGCTGATTCCATAGAGGAACTGTGTTCATTAGTGGAAACCAGAGGCAGCAATTTGTAGTGCTGTTTTTCTGTCAGTGACTAAACCAATTAAGACCTGCAACTGTGCTCAGTGGTTGCTCTGGGCCTCATGAACAGCAGGGCACTGACAAAGAGGTAGGCACACAGGTTTCCAGGGTTTCGTGTGTGTGTGTGTGTGTGTGTGTGTGTGTGTGTGTGACAGAGAGACAGAGACACAGAGAGAGAGAGACACACACACACACACAAAGACCTAGGAAACCTTTGTACAGCCTATGTATAGGGAAGCTTCAAGTAGGCTCCAACTCAAGAAGTGTGAGCACCTCAAACTCTGCCATTATAACAATGGAGCCAGGCTGGAGAGATGGCTCAGTGGTTAAGAGAGCACTGGCTGCTCTTGCAGAGGACTTGAGTTTGATTCCCAGCACCCACATGGCAGCTAACAACCATCCATAACTCCAGTTCCAGGGAATCCGACTCCCTCTTCTGACTTCCATTGGCATTGCACATCATAGGTGCACTTACATACATGCAGAGTACCCTCATATGCATAAAATAAAAATAACAAATAAAATATGTTCTAAAAATTAAAAATACGAAAGCCTTTTTGACAGGTAGAAAACCACCTTGAAACATCCATAAGTCTCTGTGTTTGAGGGGAGTGGCTGCAAGCCAATAACAACAGTGTATTGTGAAATATTTGTTGAAACTGGAAGATGAAGATACATAAATGGCAGATTGGAGAGCCTGAGCTCTGCCACAGTGTGTTGGATGTTAGAGGAAGCTGGGAAACCAGGGACTGCCTGGAGAAGCCTCTCAATACTGATTGCTTTCACTCCACAAGACACTTCTGTGTGCTGTGGAACAATCTGGATAATCCTCATCTCACTTCCTGTACCGCAAGTCGGAAGGACTATCATTAATTACTGCCAAATAAATCATGTCACTACTATAAGCAGAACATTAAAATTTCTTGTTTGTTACTAGTGTACAATAACACCATTGGCTTCCTTATATGGTCTTTGTATTCTGCAATTCTGGTAAATAATTCTTCTGTATATGGAAGGGTTGTTTTGTTCTGCTTTTCTGAGAGAGTGTCTCCCTGTAGCCCTAGCTGGCCTGGAACTCGCTATGTAAACCACGCTGGCCTGGATCTCACAGAGATCCACCTGCCTCTGCCTCCTGAGTGCTGGGCCCTGAGTAATTATTCTTAATAATTTGTGGATTTTTTTTAGAAATTTTTATGCAAACATTGGTGCCATCTTCAAATACAGTTTTATTTCTCAAAAAGTTGCATTAGAGGAGCTGGAGAAATTGCTCAGCAGTTAAGAGCACTAGCTGCTCTAATGGAGGACTAGGGTTTGGTTTCTAGCACCAACACGATGACTCACAACTGTCTATAATTCCAGTTTCAGAGTTTGCTATGTCTTCTTCTGGTTTCCATGGATACCAGGCATGCATCTAGTGCTCTTACATATATGCAGGCAAACACTCATACACATAAACTAAAAATAAATCTTACTAAAAAGTTTCTAAAAACTTGTACAAGGTCAAGATGGAAATTAGAAATGTTGGAAAGGTCAGTACATATTCAGTACAAATATTGAGTTTTGAATAAAAATCCAGTATCAATAAGGAAGTGGCATAATTAACAAGAAATTGGCATAATATATTACTAAAAAATGTTCCTACCTAAAGCATGCATACACATATGCTCAAAGGCAGAAACCGAAAAGACAACAGAAATTGATTGTTATGTCAGAGCAGAGTTTTTTTGTCTGTTACTAAAAGCACTTCCTTTTCACAATTTATAAAGTGTTCTGTCCATCAAACAGAACACCACAGAAACTATGGTCTGGACTGTCTTTTCTCTCTTTCAATTCCTGCCACGGTTTTCAGGGATGCAGGAACTTTTCTTTTGATTTGATTTGCATTCTTAGATTATTCTCCTTGGTTTATCTCCATCCACCCAGGTTCAGGACAGATAAAGCTCAGGAGCTAGCAGATCTCAACTAGGGTCTCATCTCAATTCACTGAAGAGGACCTCAAACACTCAGACCTCTGAGTCACACCAGCTCACATTGCTGCACAAGCCTCTACCAAGATGAGACTGGCATTCTTTTAGAAGTTGTTTTCCTTAGGTGTCAAAAAAAGAAATACAAAACCACATGGACCCAAGTTGACCCACTCTGCATTTTCTCAAGATGCTTCAAAATGTGAAGTCCTCTTCAGCATCGTATATTCTGCAATGTGTGTTTGGGGCTCTACTCTGACCCTTCTTTCTGTGTTTATTTTTCATTCCCAAGATACTTATGATGCTATGGCTCATAACTCACACCTTTTATATGAGGCTTGGATTATTCTCTTTGGCTCTTCTCCATCTTCCTAGGTACAGGACAGCCAAAGCTGAGCCTTTGCTAAAGGGCAGAACACAATGGCTTCTAAAATATGTGATGGTGCTAGACGCATAAGCAAAGAACCTTATTAAAAACAAACAAACAAACAAACAAAAAAACAAACAAAGAGGAATGAACACCTGGGAGAATGCCAGAAACACAATTTTAATGAGTCTCTAAGCACCTTCAAAGAAAATGGTTTGGGAGTGAGGGGCATAATGTGATTAGGCAATTATAGATGGACAAGTGTCTTTGATCATCAAACTCATCCCTGAGGCCAGGATGGGTTGAGAACTTGGAATGGCACCTGGGTGGATGGAGCCATGGAGGAGGCCTGTTGAGTTTCAGAGCTAGAGTAGGAACCTACATGGAGAGGCTTCACACTTTACCAACATCTCCAAGTGAGCAATAGGCAAGGATGTCTGGGCTGTGGACTGATTCAGTTAGGGTTCCCTCCTGGTAAGTGTGTGGCCCTGCACTCACAAGCTAAAGAGGGTATATGAGCTACAATGTTGCTCAGAATCATAGTGACTCACTTAGTTGCACACAATGCCATAGCCTATCTGGGTGGAGTGTTGCCTGTCTCTAGGATTGTTTACCTGTCATTTGTGTGAGAGCAGCTGATGTTGTTTCAGATTGGAAGGGCCGATTATTACAGCGGCGCTATGTTGAAGGCAGAGAAGGGATGGACCAGCTGGAGTGTAATGAATAAACTGCAGTCATTCACATTGGTTAAATGAATAAATTGCATCCATTCTCACTGGTTTTGTTGAAATTCCATTTGTGAACCTGTAGTATGCACTAACCAGTCACATCTGAGAGCATTGGGAAGAAGGGGTTTTAAAGCAAAAAAAAAAAAAAAACAACAACAAAAAACAGCTTTCAGAGCTATGTGTCCTAAGGAAGCAACCATTAAATTCAGTAATTTTCATACTGCTTTATATATGGTTCTTTTTTTTCTTTTTTTATGTGTATGAGTGTTTTGCCTGCATGTATGTAAGTACACGTGTGGAAGTCAAAAGACGGTGTTGGGTCCCCCAGAACTAGAATTATGGTTGCTAACAGCCATGTGGGTGCTGGGAACAGAGCCCAGGTCTTCTGCAAGAGCAGTCAATGCTCTTAACCACTCAGCCATCTCTCCAGCCCGACCGTCCAAATTTTTTAAGTAAAAGTGAGTTCAGTGGAAATGACAAATTTAAAAACCACCCCAAATCTAACAGCTTTGCCTTGATGCCACAGCATCTCTGGAAGTGGGAAGAACGATAAAAATTACAGCACAAGAGTTTTCTCACATTTTCTGACTACCATTCTCAGAATGAAGCCACAAACCCAAGGACAAGGTGATCAGAAATGGTTTGGCAAAGCAGAACTCTCAAAGTCAGGATAAGTGTGCAGCCTTCAAAGACATATAAGAATTAAAATGAAGAGAAAAGAGAAGACGATTAAAACACAACATATAGAGTATCTAGAGCTTTGAGTGAGAAGTGTTGTTTAGTACAAGAGGGAGGAAGAGGGAGTTCTGAAAAACTTGTGCAGGGTCAAGAGCTAAGGATGGAAATTAGGGAAACAGATTCAGGATGGGGAAGGAGTAGTGACTAGGAGGTAGGTTTTTATTTCTTATTATTTTTATTTTATTTTTTTTGATCGTTTTGAAACAAGGTCTCCCTGTAGCCCCAGCTGGCCTGGAAGTCACTGTGTAGACCAGGCTGGCCTTGAACTCACAGAGGTCCACCTGCCTCTGCCTCCCAAGTGCTGGGACTACAGGCACGCAGCTTTTTAAGAAAAATATTTTATTTATTATTTTTATTTTATGTATATGAGTGTATGGCCTGCATGTAGGTAAGTACGCCATGTCATGCAATGCCCATAGAGGATATCCTAACCTTCTCAATGCCTTCTCAGGGCATTGGATTCCCCTAAAACTGGAGTTATGGATGGTTGTTAGTTGCCCTGTGGGTGTTGGGAACTGAATCCAGGTCCTCTGCAAGAGTCAGTCTCTTAACCACAGAGTCATCTCTCCAGTCCCAGTTGTTGTTGTTTAAGATGTTTCTAAAGATAAATGATTCATAAATGTAGACTGCAACTGAGCAGAAGTTGTCAAAAAACTAACAAGAAAGAAAACAGAAGAAAAAGAGAAAGAGAAGGTGGTGCACGCCTTTAATCCTAGCAGTCGGGAGGCAGAGGCAGGCGGATCTCTGTGAGTTCAAGGCCAGCCTGGCCTACATAGTGAGTTCCAGGACAGCTGGGACTATAGGGAGAGACCCTGTCTCAAAAAGAGAAAAAAAAAAAAAAAAAAAAGATTGCATGTGGTTCAAAGAGCCCAGTTCTCAAATTCTCTTATTAAATCATTAGGTAAGTCAGATTCTTGTTAAAATAGCTTAGACTGAATAGATTTTTCTAAAGCCTTCAAAATCCATTCATATGAAATCTGCAGGGAATTATCAGAGTTTTCAGAAAACAAACAGCTGTTCATTCTTCTTGCCCATTTTCCTTCCTTGTCACCCCTCATTTGACTCTATTGTCTGCTTTAACAATCTACTACTGTCCAGTTTCTCTTATGTAATTGGAAATCCTGACTTTCTCCCCCCAAAAGAATCAGAAAATGTAACTATTCCAAAGCTACTAAGGCATAAGAAATGAAAGCATATCCACCAGAAGATAAAATAAGGCAGAGTACAAGGAATGACTGCCACTCACACATCCAATAAATCCCTTTCACTATAAGCCCTTAAGGGATGCAGGGAACTTGACCATTTACATAGCTGTGGGAACATGCATGATTTTTTCAGTCTAAAAATAGCACAATTCCTGCCATTACTTCTAGTGATGTTAACTTTTCTCTTAATCCCAATGTGATATTTCTCGGTCCCATTTCTGCAAATGTCATAATTAGACCAATTAATGGAGCACACGAACATTTCCATAGAAACCCTTTCCAAACTACTATTTTTTTGAACAGCATGTCCTGAGAGGATTTATCACTACGATTCTCACTGATGTTAACAGAATCAGACAGACCACTACATCCTCAAGTTTCTCTCTTGTAGCACACCCTTCTGCTTCCGGTAATGCAAGGCTGTCACCCATGTGTAGAGATAGCACTGCCTCTGGGGTCTCAGGTAGAAGAGGCTTCCCGGAGTCTCCCTGAGTGATTAGGAACACAATCTCTCAAATTAAAAAATATATAAAGAGATCAAGGATTTTTAAATATTAACATGTATAGAAATTATAGGTAGATAAATAGACAAATGCATCCTTTTTAGAATCGTTAAATCTCAGGGAAGGCAAATTAAAGTAGAAATATAAAATCCCACTGCCTGTAAACTAATGTATCTTTTTTCCCTTTGTCTGTATGTATGTTTGTGTGTATGTGTGTGTACGTATGTATGTGTGTGTGTGTGTGTGTGTGTGTGTGTATGTGTGTGTGCACATGAAGGCCAGAAATTGGCCTCCCGTTTTTTTCTTCTGTGACTCTCCACTTTATTTTTTGAACAGGGTCTTTCACTGAATCTGGAATTCACTGATTTGGCTAGACTGGCTGGCTAGTGAGCCCCAGGGAATCCTCCTCTGTCTGGCTTTTTACGCGGGTTCTGAAGCATTGAACTCAGGTCCCCCTGCTTGCATGGCAAGCATTTTACAACTGAGTCACCTCCCCATCTCCATAAACTAATGCATTTACAGATCATACCAAACCCCACCCAGTTCTGTACTTCTTGGCTCCCTCTCTTCTCTCCCCACTTCTGTTCAAGTTCAAGGGGGAAAAGCCGAGTTGTGGAGTCTCATAAATAAAAAAGAATGGGGAAAGAGACTTTCAAGGCAAAACTTTTCTCAGGTTGCATTGACACCAAATGCTTAACAAGTTAAGTTAAAAATATAGGATTCACTGTCAGCCTTTCTCAACTGCTCTGGTTAAATAAATTTATAGATTCCATTAAGGTACATTTTGCCCCAGCCCAAATGTGTTTCAGAACATTAGGGAAGCAATAACATTATCTCTTACTCAGAACTGTTAATACTAACGGTATGCCATTACAGTAGCACAGTACACCTAAAAGAAGCCATAAATAAAACTAAACACATTGCTGCTTGCTGCACTTGCATTGAGTCCTATCCGCAAGGGAACTGTGGGTTTTGGTCTACTTTTAAATGTCCACATTCAACAGACAATTGCATGTTCTTTCCAGAAGCGCCGCCAAGTCTATTCCATTGTTCACTCATCAAGAGGACACAGAAGTTATTGGAGGAGAAAACATGACAGGGCGGGTTCTTGGAACCAGGTCACTTCCCGTCATCTTAATGCCAGAAGGAGTTTCTGCAGAAGAATCAGTATTTTACATTCCTACAATTTCCTAAAGCCAGACAGATTGATTCCAGACAAACTGTACCCCTGAAAACTGTTTGAACTTTAAAAATGTGTGTACTGAAGGGAATTGGTTTACTCAGCTGCCATTTTTTTCCCCATTCTATAATCTTTAACTACAGCTGTGATCTTGTTTATATTTTAATTGAATGACTGGGAGGTTTCCCCTTAGCTTTTAAATATTCATACAGCAACTTTAGCTAAAGCATCACAGCTTCCACAGGGGGAGGCTAAGCCATTAAGAGGGAAGGCTAGAGAGAGCATACTGTCTGCCTCCCTCCAACGCTGCCCTGTCTTCTGTCTGTCTCACACACATGCCTGTATACAACAGTAGGAACGTCATTACACATGTGATTCATTCTTTCCATACTCACGAATGCTGCTATGTCACAGAATCATGTAAGGCATAGAACTGAGGACACACATATAAGCCCACACACCTACAGCCACCTGATTTTTGGCAAAAAGACCAAAATCACACACTGGAGAAAACATCTTCAGCAAATCGTGTTGACCAAACTGGATAGCCACACATCGAAGAATGAAACTAGACCCCTGTCTCTCACCCTGTATAAAACTCAACTCCAAATGGATCAAGGACCTCAACATAAAACTTGATACTCTGTACATGGTAGAGGAGAGAGCAGGGAATAAGCTGGAACTGACAGACACAGGAAAAGACTTTCTGGACACAGCCTTGAACTGTGCAGGTATTAAGACCAACATGAAACTAAAAAGCTTCTGTACAGCAAAGGACACCATGATTCCAGTGAAGAGGCAGGCTACAGAATGAGAACGTACCTTTATCAGCTATATACCTGACAGAGGGCTAGTATCTTGACTATGCAAAGAACTATAAAACCTAAACAGCAAAATAACAAACAACCAATTTATAAAATGGGAAAGTGGCACTAAATATAAAGTTTTCAAAAGATACAATGCAAATATCTGAGAAGTAATTTTTAAAACGTTCATATAATGGATTGTCTTAAAGGTGGTATTTTTAACAGGCTGAGTCCCTCTTACTGAACACTTCATCCATGAAGAATTCTCTGCACACCAATGATCTCCTCAGATGTGGGGGACCTTTGAGATGTTCCCAAAATTCAGAGAGCACTACCCACAGATTTCGGTGTTATACTGTTATCTGTCAAAATAAATAGAATATACATTCTTTGACCTGTTTCTCCTTTTCTTCAGGATTCCTTGTGTGTCTTTTATTGGCATATACCTGAAGTTCCGGTGTGACATATTTCAAAGGTATTAGAGGTATTAATTCTGCTCTCATGTGCTTGTTCTCACAGCTTGTACGTGTTCAGTGATTCTCAGTTTACATACTGAGGGGCAGACTTTGTGAAACAGAACAAGCTTGCTTATATTATGAAAGCTGCCTTTGATATTAAATTCACAAGCACTGAGGTCACAGAAGTTTACTTCCATCTCTGACAAGAGAGGACTGCACCGGGCAGAAGGCTGGCCTAGAATCAGTTTTGTCACTTATTGGGCATATCTCATGATGGCTGTTAGGCAGTGTGGAAGAAAAAGTCCAAGAGAGGTTGATATTAAATGCAAAGAGGCTGAGGTGGCAGGATTGAGAGTTTAAGGACAGGCTGGGCTAGGAGTGAGACTCTGCCTCAAACCAGAGTAAAGAAGACATCCATTGCTGTCTTTTGCAAGAATTTCAAACTCTAATACTTCAAAGCATTGGAGAATCATTTACACAACAGAGAGATTTAAAAACATGGCAGAAGTCCATTAAATAAACATAAGAAATCCTCACAAGCCTGCTTGGGGTTTTGCAATGCAATGCATTTTTTTCTCCTTCTTTTACTATTTATAATTTTATGCATGTATACACTGAGTTTTGACCTCCCATTCTCCTCTCTCATTCCCTGCCTTGCTGAAACTATTCTTCCCAACAAATCTCCTCCTACTTCAATGTCTTTTTTAAAAGATGTATTTATTTTATTTTTATGTATATGAGGGTTTAGCTTGCACATATGTATGCACACTGCATACACGCATGCAGTGCCCGAAGTTACAGGCAGTTGTTAGCTGCCATGTAGGTGCTGGGACCTGAACCTGGGTCCACTGAGCCGTCTCTCCAGCATCATCTTTTTCTTCCCCATGGTTTCCATCTGAACTATAATTTGAAAAGTGAAGTAGTTTCATGAAAAAAAAAATGTTTTAGCCATGAAGATAGTTTTTGCCCCAAATGAATCATTCATAAATAAGATATTTGGGATTGGGAAAGGTGCACAAATTTGGAAATAGGGAAGCTTTAGTGAACAGAGGTGAGACCCAGGTGTGTGACTCACACCTGTAATCCCAGCAGTTGGGAGATGGAGACTAGAGGATCAGGAATACCTGTTCATCTTTTACTACATAGTGCACTGGAAATCAGCCTAGGCTACGTAAGATTTTGTATAAAAACCAAACAAAATGAAACAGAGGCAAGAAACAGAGGAGGTTGGGGACATGGCTCAATGATTAAGACTGTATATAGTGCTCTTTCAGAGGACCTGAGTTCAGGTCTCATCACTCAAGTTAGGTGGTTCACAACTGCCTGTAACTCCAGCTTCAGAGGCTCCAACACCTTACTTCGGCCTTCACAGGCACTGCACTGATGTTCACAGACCACCCCCCGACACACAATATACATAATTTAAAAGAGTAAGAATACATCTGAAACCTGAAGCATTTCCAGTTATCAGAATCCACGGGAAACCTAGCTACAGTAATTCAAACTGGCTCAGTCTCTCAGGCTCTTCCTCTTTCTGTCCTCCGTGCAACCATCTCATTCTCTCCATTTCATGACATGCAAGAACACAGGCTTTCCTGGTCTACCAGGTAAGCAGAACTGTGGACCTGCTGTGGTCATCTTCCTTACTCTATCTGATCCTAAAGCATGCTGAGTTAGGAAACAGTGTTAAAGGTCTGGGGAGGCTAGGGAAGGCCAGAGCAGAGCCTGCTGTTGTTGCTCTGTAAACAGCCACACGGTCAAACAGCCTTCTAAATATTTACATTTATGCTTATAGATTTGTGTTGCTCTCAACTTCAGAGCAACTTCCTTACGCAATGAGCAGCAGACCATGGAGAGACATAACTGGTCAAAGTGCCAAGTAAAATGGACTGTGAGTACCCAGCTGTGGATGAATGAGCTATATTACCACCACCCCCATCCAAAGCTCAAGGAATAGCAGGGAAGAAGGGGTGGAAAAATTGTAAAAGCTTAAGGATGGAGAACACAGCTGTGAAGCGCTGACTTCTGGACATCACATAGCTCATGTACACATCAACTCACAGAGCTCTAGTTGTCTGAGTAAAACCCACATGAGATCAAGCCAGTGAAAATTCCAGCAGGAACAGAGGAGGGTCCACCAAGGCCACATCCTTGGCAGAGGAGCTATGGCTTCTGAGGGAAGGTCACTCTCCTAAATGGACATGCCACAGGTACTTTCCTCCCCAGTGGATGGTCCCATACCCATGCAAATATGGGTGACACTAACTGGACTCACGGGGTATTAATAATAACAAAAATAGAAAGGCATGAAATTGGAAGGGATATAGAAGGCACTAGTGTGAGCTGGAAGAAGGTAGCAGTGGATGGATATCATCAAAATACATTGTATAGGTGTATACATTTTTCAAAGAATGAATAAAATACAAAAAACCCTGGAACATATGTAGTTATGTACAAACTCACAGAAATAGAGAGGGAGAAAAAAAGAAGGGAAAAGGAGAAACAGAGAGGGATGGAGAGAGAGAGAGAGAGAGAGAGAGAGAGAGAGAGAGGAGAAAGCTTAGGGAGCTGCTCCCCCAAACTCTACTGATCAGGGCTTTTTACCTCTCAGAATATTTGTATGCAATACTTTTTGGAGAGAATGAAGTTGTTCTCATTCACTTGGGGAAGAAGGTAATTAATCACAGGCTCTGGATATCTTTCCCTTATGATTAGATTTCAGGGACACTGGTGGTAACCATTGCCTGGAGGTCTGTTTCAGAACCTTAGAAGATTTTATAATTGGTTTGAACCTCTACCTTTCGGTAACTGATAGATCTGGTAAACAA
>NW_008351177.1:708669-726704 GCF_000622305.1 Nannospalax galili
GAGAGAGAGAGAGAGAGAGAGAGGAGAAAGCTTAGGGAGCTGCTCCCCCAAACTCTACTGATCAGGGCTTTTTACCTTCCAGAATATTTGTATGCAATACTTTTTGGAGAGAATGAAGTTGTTCTCATTCACTTGGGGAAGAAGGTAATTAATCACAGGCTCTGGATATCTTTCCCTTATGATTAGATTTCAGGGACACTGGTGGTAACCATTGCCTGGAGGTCTGTTTCAGAACCTTAGAAGATTTTATAATTGGTTTGAACCTCTACCTTTCGGTAACTGATAGATCTGGTAAACAAAATGCCAAGCAACATATGGAATATCTGAGACATAAAATAAGCCAAAGGTATCTAAATGTCATGTATAGAGCACGGTACCTAAAAAAAGACTATTCAGTTTTTCCAAATGTTCCTGGAACATTCATGGAGGCAGATCACACCTGATCTTTCAAATCAACCTCAACAGTTTTTCTTAAGAACTGGGATTGGGGCTAGAGAGTTGGCTCAGAGGTTAAGGTCACTGGCTGGGTTCAGTTCCCAGCACCCAAATGGAAGCTAACAACTGTCTCTAACTCCAGTTCAGGGGATTCGATGCCCTCTTCTGACTTCTGAAGGCATTGCGTGACACAAGAATACTTACATACATTCAAGCAATATATTTATACACATAAAGTAAAAATAATAAAGTATTAAAAAAGAACTATGATCCTACAGGATGCATTATCTAACCATAATGGAATCAATATACCAATAACGGAAAGACAAGGAGAAACTCTCCAACCCTTTGTGCATTAAGCAACACACTTCTAAATTATCTGTGGGTTAAAGAGGAAATACTAAGGGAAATGTAAAAATATATTTAGCGCTAGGGTGTAATTCAGTGGTAGAATGCTTGTCTAGCAAATAATACAAAAAGACAAAACAAAACCATGAATAAAAATATCATATGTGAAAATATACAGCACAAAGGTAATGCCTCCCTGAGAAGGAAACGTGTAGTTAATATTTAATGCTTCTAGTAGAAAAGATGAGATGTGCTGGTTCAAAAACTTGGCTTCCTATCTCAAGGAGAAAATTGAAAAGAATCTCAAAATGAACGTGAAATGCTGCTGCATAGGGGATGCGGCTCAGTAGCAGAGTGCTTGACCAGCATGCATGAGGTCCTAGGTTCAATCTCCAGTAATAGCAGAATAAATAATAAATAAATAAATAAAATTAACCTGACATGAACAGAGCAAATCAAACAGTAAAGAGAACAGAGGAAAGTCAAAGAAATAATGAAGAATGAACCATTCAATGAAGAATGATTAACAAATTTGGCAGAAATAGAAATAAAAAGAGAAGTTAAGAGTAATTGTTATCAGAAATGAAACACAGTATTACTGGGCATCCCGAAGCTACTAAAAAGATTAGAAAGGGGGTGGTAATGTAGCTCAGTGGTAGAGAACTTGCCTAACACATACATGATTCGAGTTCAATCCCTGACACTTCAAAAGTATGATGATTGTGATATGGTATAGACGATGATGAATGAATGTAAATATCAGTGTCAATTTTACATCCTAAATTCCAGAGTTTAGAAGAAATGGGTCAATTCCTTGATAATCACAAACTCCCAACTCAAAAATAAATCTAATAAAAGACAACCTGAATAGTCCTCTATACCCATTAAGAAATGTAATTTATAATTGAAATGCTTTGGAAATTACTATAAAGGGAAAAGTTAAAAAAAGATTTTTAAACCTGTAGACTGAATCAGTTTTACAGTAGAATTCTGTCAAACATTTGGAGAAACATCGCAGCAAATTCATGCAATCTCCTCCATAAAACAGAAAGGGAGGGCACATGTTCCAGGTCCTTTTATCAGGCAAATATACCTTATCTAACATCAAATTCAGATTCCTTCTCAAACACCCATTTATGAGATGGCACAGAACAGGGATGAGAATTTTGAGCACCAAGAAGAGAACAATGCATGAACACTTGTTTTTACATCAAACTGAAAAGAAAATCTGGAGTTGGAAAGTTTTCCCTTTAATATTCCAAAGTGTGAGCAAACCTGAATGTCTCAGCTGTCCTCTGCATTATTCTCTCTCTCTCTCTCTCTCTCTCTCTCTCTCTCTCTCTCTTCATTATTCATTTATGTATTTGGAGATGCTCATATTTTTGTGCATTTCATACAGTACATCTTAAATCATGTTTAGACCTCTGTCCTATTTGCACTTCATAGCCACCCCAACCAAATTTCATGCATCTTGTCATATATGTTAAGGCCTATCAAGTCAAGTTTGTGTCCTCAGACATGCCTTGGTTTGAGTCCATACACTGGAGGCTGGTCAGCCTATCTAGTGTCACTCCTTTAAAGAAGACCAGCATTCCCTCACCCAGGAGTGATCAGCTGTCAACATTTCCCTGGCTAAAGTTGGGACTTCTTACCCATTTCCCCTGTTCTATGTTAGGTTTTTGTCTGGTTTGGGTTTGCACGAGTCTTGTGCATGCTGTTACTGTTGCTGTAAGCTCATATGAGTAAATATTGACCAGCTCTGCAAATGTGAAACTTGATGCTGATCAGGGACCTAAAATTCCAGAGTTCTCAAGATAGTCATTAAAAAAAAAAAAAAAAACTTCGTGTGTGTGTGTGTGTGTGTGTCTGTGTGTATCTGTCTCTGTGTGTGTGTGTGTGTGTGTGTGTGTGTGTGTCTGTGTGTATCTGTCTCTCTCTCTGTGTGTGTGTGTGTGTGTGTGTGTGTGTGTGTGTGTTAGGAGATGAATGTGTACGGACACATACATGCCACAGCACATATGTGAAAGCTAAGAGGACAACTTATTGAAGTTGATTGTCTCCTTCCCCATACCATGTGGGCAGCAGGTGCCTTAACCCTCTGAGGCATCTGACCAGCCCTGCTCAGGTTTTAAAAGCCCATTCTATATATTTGAATTGCTGGTTAATGTTGCCTGCCTTAGGCACATGGACATGCTGGTCAAGCTTCAACATGCCGTGCTGTATGTAATCTTACATGCTAGATGTAAAGGCAAAGCTAGAACTGTATTTATGCTGTTTCTATAAAGTGACTTCCTACACAGTCATGCCTCTGTTCTGTGGTTTTCAGATCCCTGAGTAACATAGTTCACATCCTTGAGTGATAGTTTGTCCTGTCTGTAGCATGTGATGCTCAGGGTTCCTTGGCAACCTTGCAGTGGGGATTAAATTGTTGGTAAGTACTAAGCACAGCAAACAGACCATATAGCATCCTTAAGCAGTGCTGGGTATAGCTGTGGCTAAGACTTTTGAGACCTTAAGGATGTTTTTCAACAAGAATAAACCTAGAGAGATTTAGGTGATAACTCAGATCAATAGGATAGGTAAAATGCACCTCAAATGTTAGGAGTAAAGGGTTCCTTTGCCAGCAGTTCATTCACTGTTTTCCTACTGAGAGAATCTGTTCTCACCTAAGATAATCTTGCTTTTAAACATTTGAAAACAGAATGCTTTTTATTTGGTTTTTGTATTTGTTTTTGTTGAATTTTTGTATATTTCATACAGAACATCTCAAACAGTCTTGATCATCTTTACACCCCTGTCCCCACTGGGATCCTTCCACCCTGCCCCCACCCAAAGCCCATGTACTCTGTCATCCCTCTTAAGGCCCAATGTGTCATCAGTGTCCCTGGTCACTCCTTAAAAAGAATTTTCTTTAAGGATGTAAAACTCAGTAGGTTGTCATACTCCACGGGATGAGTCCCCATCCAAGAGTATTTGGAGAACACATATTGGACTTGATAGGCCTTAAAAAATAGAAGACATGAATGGGGGGGGGTGCTGAGAAGAGATGGGGAAAGGGTCTGAATATGACAAAATACATTTTATCAGATTCTCAAAGAATCAATAAAAATATTACTTTTAGCAAAAAAGACCCTTTCTTAGTTTTAATTTGCATTTCCCTCCATCTCATGGCAGGCAGAATATCTATCATCAAGACAACAATTGAGACCAAATACTGAGGATGTGGGGAAGGGGAATCCTTCTTCACTCCTGCAGGGAATGTAAACTGGTGCAGCCATTACAGAAATCAATGTGGAAGTCTGTCAAATAAAAAACAAAACTACCATATGATCCAACTATACCCGCCTGGGCATGTACCCAAAGGATGCTACATCCTACCACTGAGATACTTGTATATCCATGTTTACTGTTAGCTCTCTTCGCAATAGCAAAAAAAATGGAACTAAGCTGGATGTCCATCAACAGATGAACAGATAATGAAAATATGGAAAACAGGGCTGGAGAGATGGCTCAGTGGTTAAGAGCACTGGCTGTTCTTACAGAAGACCCGGGTTCAAATTCCAGCACTCACATGGCAGCTAACAGCCGTCAGTAACTCCAGTTCCAGGGGATCCAACACCCTCTTCCGGCCTCTGTGGGCATTGCACATCACAGGTACACTTACATGCACACAGGCAACACACTCATACACAAAAAATACAAATAATAAAGAAAATGTAAAAAGAAAATGTGGGACATGTACACAATGGGATTCTATTCAGCACTAAAGAAAAGTGAAGTTATGAAATTTGCAGGAAAGTGGGTAGAACTGGAAAACAGTAAATAAGGTGAGGTAACTCCGGCTCAGATAGACAAACAGTCATGTTGTCTGTCACATGTGGATCCTATTTTGCCATTTCTATATTTGTGCATTTATGTAGGAGTCAATGTGGGTACAGAGCAAGAAACTAGAGAGAGGCCCATGACATGGGAACAAGGGAGACGGTAGGGGAGGGAAATGAGGAGTGTGATAAGGAAGTGGAAGGGGGAATTCTGGGATGGAAAAGTATGAAAAGAGATGCTGGGGAATTAGGGAGATAAGCCGAAGGATGGGGGAGAGAGGAGAGTCAACCAAACTAAGTGCTTAAGTACTTACAAGCATGTCATAAGGAAACCTATCACTTTGCATGCAAATTAAAAAATAAAAATTAAATTAATTTTAAAAAGACCTTTTCGTTTACCCATTACCTTTCACTGCTGTTTTATGTATTCTTGGACTATTGAAAATTGTTTTATGAAGGAGGATCTCTCCCACCACTAAAAAGCCCTAATAAAGTCAGTTGGCAAAATAAACAATAGTCATATTATGTTTATTCTATATTAAAGGCTTTTAAAATGCCCAATATATGTAACTTCAAGTCTAAATATCACTGTGAAAATCTTTGTCTTATCAGCGGTCTTTATTTGTAATATGCCAGCCTGGGGTTTTTAAGTTTCTCCTCACTGTTTACCATTTCATCACTTGCCCTCTGTAAAGAGGGCAGAAGGACCAACGGATGAATCCTATGCTCAGTGTAACTAGTATCTAGGTAACTACATGTCCTATATAAACAGGGACTCCATTCTCTTTATAAGAATTTACTACCTGGGGCTGGTTCAGAAGATACCTGCCAGACCAGTGTGAGGAGCAGAGTTCTCATACCCCAGTCCCAAGAAAATGCTGGGTGAGGGTGGCAGTGTGCCTATGAGTCCAGCCTTGGAAGGTGGAGACAGGGGATCTCCAGAGCAAACTGGCTGGTGAGACTAGCTGTATTGATGAGCTCTGAGTTTGACTGAGAGACCCTGCCTCATTGAATGTGGAGGTTGATTGTAGACATTAACCTCAGGCCTCCATATGCACACACACCTCCACACACAGGTGTCCACACATCTGCCAATGTGTATACACGAACACATGCACAGCACACATATGAAAATGGAAAAATATAATTTGCTGCATGTAGTTTTAAAGCTTAGGAAAGTTATAGTAACTGATGGGTTTCAATTCTGCCAAGAATGTAGAAGAGAGGCATTTTATTGCAATTTAACACAGATGATGAGGGAGGAGAAACCAGAAACAGACCCCAAGGAGACTCTCGTTGTTTTTAATGGAGTCAGTGCTTTCCTATGTGACAGCCCAACAGTGAGGAAGAAGAGTGAGTCAGAGCAAGTCTATGGAATGTAGCAGGTTGATACTAGTCCTATATTGTACCTGAAGTCAGAGGGGCCCATTGTCAAGGTCCCCCAGAAAGCACAGCTGTCACAGACTTCTCAAGGGACTATGTCCACCTTCGCAGAGATATGTCCACAAATAACTCTACCATGGCTTGTGCGAAGTCTGCTAGTCCACCTAGCCTCAGCAAAGGCCTTTCACCTACAGAACAAGGAGTATACATACTTCATCACAGAGTGATCTTTGGAAGCTGGATATCTGAATTTTATCAGCTGAAGATTATCTGTTAGGTTGGGACAAAAATCTGCCTTTGCCAATCCACAGTAAATTCAGCCCTGCAGGGAAACTACAGTTTTACACCAGGTGTCAGGTGCAACAAAACACAGCAACTCAAAAGTCTCAGCCTGCATGTATGTGATGTTGGTGGCTCTTCTTTTCTGAATCTTTTTACTTTTCTCATCGTCTACCCTCAGACCATATTTTACTGCCACTCAAGGCCTAGACACCTGGAGCCTGCCCTTGCCTCACTCTGAACACGACCCTGCGAAGGATGCACTCTTCCCAGTGCAGTATCAGCTTCTCTCCTTGTGGGTAACATAGCCATGGTGCTATGTCGTCATATCCATGGTGCTATGTCATAGTCATGGTGCTATGTCATATCCATGGTGCTATGTCAACTTGGGGCAATCAAAGCCACTGGGTTACCAAGGTATGTGTTTGAGAACAGTTATGTCTTCCAGAGATGCAGGAGGAAATTCCTTCATCCCTCAGTACTCCCATGGTGTTTTAGAAGAGGGTAAAAGCACTATACCTATTTCCTCTTTTGTTGTCAGTCATCAGAGAAATTAGTAGAGAGGAGACAGACCCAAAGGCCACCTAGGATTATTTCAAATCTAACACAGAGGCCCTGACAATACATCATCTGAGTTCCTAAACCCTGCACACAGATCCAGAGCCTGGTAGTTAATAGACTCCAACACGTTTCTAGCCACATCCTTTTTTCCCATAACACCCCATCACAAGATGAAATAGCTCTCTAGAATTCTAAAATACTTCTTCACGTGGACACCACACTAGCTAAAATTGAGGTCAGTATGATTGGTGATCTATACTGCCTTCTTCCAAATGAATTCGTGACCAAAAGAAAAACTTTATCATAGCTTCTGAACCAAGATCTGAGAGATTAAAATATAACATTGTGTGAGAGTAAATGCATGTTCATATGTGTACATATGCAGCTGTGTGCACAGGCAGGTATCCATGCAAGTGTTTGTGTGTGGGTATGAAGGTTGGAGAACAACAAATTGGCTGTTTCTCCTTAGGTGCTGACCACCTTGTTGCTCATGGCCTGGAGCTTGCCTAGTAGCTAACCCTGCTGGCCAGGGAGCCCCAGGGATCCATCCATCTCTGCCTCTCCAGCACTGGGATTATAATCACACACCATCACTAGGCTTGCTTCTGTTTCATTTGTTCTGTTTTACATGCGTTCAGGGAATCAAATTCAAGTTCTCATGCTTGCATGGCAAGAACTTCACCAACCGAGCTGTCTCCTCACCCCTAAAAGATAACTTTTTAATAAACAGTAGCAGACAAAGATGGGACAGTTCAACATACAAATGAGACTCTGCTGCAGGATACAGCAAAACAGACAGTGCAAGTCCCTCGCACATACTGGAGACTTTCCCGCAGCTGCAGAATAGTCAAATGGTCTCCTTAAAAAACATAACTTAAAACCCTTTTGGTTTTTACCTCTTTCTATAAGAGGTCCTGAACAAAACAGCATTCAAACAATATAAAATGCTGCTGCTATCGGTTCCTCTAACTCCTCTCCACAGACTTTACATCAGTCACGAAATAAACTTAAGAACAAATAGCCAGCCACAGAGCAGAACAATTCTTTCTCCAATCAGGCAAAAAGCAGCCACAGGATTAATATTCTGAAGGTATTTGTGACCGTCACTCATCGTCCGCAAGGATTGAGGGGTCTCATCAGAGCTTATAAAAAATGGAACATATTACATCCATGTCCTGTACATATATCTGTACATACCGCACATATGTGTACATGTATTCAGCATAGCAATCAGATCACAGAGCAGGCATTCAGGGAGAACTCCAACAGGGAGCAGGTGCTCTTAGCTGTGACCTACTTACAGAAGGCAGAGTCTCCCAGCCAGGCGTCTTCAGCATGACAATTAGCAGTTTCCCCTGCAGTTTGGTCAGCAGGAATGACACAGAATTCTGCCTAGGCAAGTCCCTCAGCCCTGCTGGGCGCCTGCTGCTGTCTGGGTAATGGCATTCCGTTAGGAGTGTGACACAGTAGGGAAAGAGACCGGTTCACTGTGAGACCTAGTACTTACTCTCTTACAGTGCATCGGCCCCCCTTCCCACTGCACAGTGGCTGCCAGGCTCTGGGCGGGAGGTATGTGGCCATCGTGACAGTGAACCACGGAGTCAGAATTCCACCCAGACACGCTGCGTGATAAGGAACCTTCTTCTAAAGCCAACGCTGGATTTCAGGATGGTATCAAACACCTAATTTGGTTCCTTAGCCTTAGGAAACCAGAGGAGGTACTCTCTTTAAACCAAAAAGGAAACAAAACTGCATGGACTGAAAAGATAGGAATGCGGTTGTCTCTTTGTTTAAAATAAACTCAGGATGTCAAAATAGCTTGCCAAGATTATGCATGCATGCATGCCCAGGATGCCAGGCGAGTGTGGTTCACCTCCTTTTTGTTTGTGCCTGTTAACTTTTCCACACAGATCTATCAATTGCTTTTGTTAGCGTCTCTGGGTACTAGGAAAATGCTGACTTAAGTTGTTCCTCTCCTGTACTCATCCAATGAGTATATCTATGACATATACTATCAAAAGTAATCAGGCTAGAGGACAAAACAGAAACAGATTCCAAGTACCTGCTTGTTGTGCTGTCTGTGGGGTTTGCTGACTCCTCTGAGCACTGTACTGGACGGAGGCCAGGGGCCGGTACTGCTGCGTGGTTGAGGTAGGGTACTGACCAGATGGGTAGTAATAGACAGACATCTGTGGAACATGTAGAGAGAAAGGCAGGATGAGAACTGTGCACAGCAGTCTTCACACAGGCCTCACCGTTACCATATGATGTCATTAGAGTGTGTCAGGTGTTAAAGGTGGGCCGCTTGGATGTTCTCTCACACCCATTTCAATGTGCAGGCTCTTCCTGTCATGATAGGAAAAATCTATTCTCCATATTCTGCGAGGTGAAGGGCCTTTGTGACGTGCTTTGATCAATGCCGTGAAGCAGAAGTGCTTTGTGGGGTTTGTCAGCCTGAGCTATATGGAGACTTGCATCTCCAGCTCCCACAGGAAAGGACTCAGCTACAAGGGAAACTTCTAGTTACCCTGCTGCAGAAAGGCCAGATGCAGACCAGAGGCTCGCCAGCTGACTGGCCACCCTGAACTTCAGCTCAATACAACGTGTCTCAGCTGCCCCAGCCAGTACCACATGGAACAGAGAGGAGCCACTTTCAAGGGGTTCTGAACCACTGATGCTGTGTCATGAGTAACAAAAGGCCACTTGTATAGCAAAGTCCTTCGAAGAGTGATTTACGCACAGTCTATGTAAGAAATGTATATTCAATATGAATATGGCAAATAGTGTTTAAATGGCATCTGTAGACTTCTTTTCGGTAATGGGAATTGAGCGTAATGCCTCATGCTTGCTAGGAAAGCACCCTATCACCTAGCTACATCTCCAGGCATCATGCACATATATATGTCGGGGGGACAAATTTGCATGTATGTTGCATGCATGTCGGTCAGAGGCCAGCCTTGGGTGTCATTCCTCAGGAACAGTCCACTTTGTTTTTAGAAACGGGCTCTCTCACTGGCCTGGAGCTCACCATATTTAGCTAGGCTGGCTGGCCAAAATGACCCAGGGAGCCATGTGGGGATTACAATCGCACACTTCCATGTCAAGCTTTTGTTGTGGGTTCTAAGGAACTATTTCAGGACCCCATGTTTGTAAAGCAAGCACTGTACTGCTTGAATTATCTCCCCAGTCATTCCCAGGTATCATCTTATTTTTTATTTTGAGATAGAGTCTTACTAATTTGCCTAGGCTGGCCTTGAATTCACAATCTTCCTGCCTCAATCTCCTGAGTAGCAGGGAGTTACAAGTGTGCACCCCTAGGCCTGACCACCTTCTTTATACCATCTAACAACTGAGAATCAAAGAAAACAGGCTGATCCATCCACTGAGATCACGTGTTTTCTGGTCTAGAAGATTTCTTTGCCTGCCTCGGGTCATTGTATGAATGCTATTTTCTTATTGATTTTGGTTAATTACTTTCCATCTTCGGGCCTCTGGCTTGTCCCTTATCATCTTCTTTATGTGAGAACAGAGATCACCCAGTAGACAGATTACAAATTTTGCACATGTAAAGTGAGATGATGAACCGATTATTTCCAGAGCTCTGATTTTATGGCTATTTTATTTGTTTATTTTCTAATGTCAAATAGCATATATGTCTTCAATCTTGCTCCTGAAATGTATCACATAGATTTTTCCTTCAGGATAAATAGAAACAAAAGATAACATGCTGTGTGTGGTTCTGTGGTCTTCAAACAGCCCAGAATCATTCTGAATTTTATTCTGACCAACAGTATGGACACCCAAGGGTAGGGATCTAAATGTGTCTAAAACTACACTGCATCAGTGATCTGCAACTAATTTGCTACATGTATGTATGGTTTGTGCTGATTTAACCGTGTGTGTGTGTGTGTGTGTGTGTGTGTGTGTGTGTGTGTGTAGGAATGTGCATGTCATGGCATAGGTGTGGCGGTCAGAGGTCAAGTTGTTAGGCTTCCTTTTCTTCTACCATGTGAGTTCCCAAGACCTAACTCAGGTTGCCAGGCTTTCAGCAAGCACCTTTACCCTCTGAGCCATCTCACCAGCCCAAGCTATCCATTCTGCATCTGTCCCTTTAACATTCAGTACTAAAAAAACACCTTCCAGGATGAAGGATGGAGCTCAAATACTTGGAAATTTACGATTTAGAAAGCATATCGAATTTCCTGTGTATTTATTTAGAAGGTACTCTTTTTGTTACTTAGGTTCTTTTTTCTTCCTGTACCTAGTCAGAAGTTCGGACACCTCTGCACAGCATCTCTCCATGGAAGAGCATTGCTTAGTTCTTAGGAATCATGGCCTCAAGCAATAAGAAGCTAGTGGGAACTTGGCCTATCCTGATCCTCTGATCCTCCTTCCAAGGGAAAGAAAGAGAACTGATTTCTCTTTTCAAAAAAGACCATGATGACAGAGTTCAAGGGGAAAGGGGAGGGAGAAAGGAGAAAAGACAGTCTAAAAAGAAGACACATTTCCAACCAAGCATGTTAAAATGTGGAGAATCCAAAAATGGTTGAAGTAGGATAAGAAAGAAATATAGAAAGAAGAGATAACCGATAAGGATTTCTTCTCTGGAGACCCTTCCTGGAGCTGCTCTTTGAGTCTCATGCCTCTCTTCTTTTCTTTTTCTAGTGGACACTGAGAGAACACACACAAGTCAGAGGATGTGGACTTCCAAAGGTTGTTTTCAGCAGAAATAGAGCATGTTTCTACAGACATCCATAGACCGAGTCTTGATTGAATTCTACTCAGCGTTGCACAGTTTGGTAGTGAGACTTTAAAATGTTCACTACATCAGAAGTCACTATGGGTTGTGATCACCACCTGTATCTATGGTTCCATTTATCTCCAACAATTTAGCTTGAACTATTTAATTTATTAGTAAAATAATTAATTTATTACTGAAACCCTTTCATCTGTTACTTAAAAATGATTTTTCATATCTCCTTAAATCCCACTAGGGAAGAAATATTATCGAGATGGTGACTGGAGGTGAGCTATTAATTAATCACTCAAAACGAACAACTGAGTAAAATTCATTTCATGGTAGAGAGTTTTGTGTGGCTTGAAGAGAAAATAATTTATTCAAGATGTTAAAGCAGTGGGAAAAAAAGGGTACCATAGTGACATGCACTTTAAACAGCACCTCCCAGGCAATATTTCATAATTAGGAAGGGATCTGGTTGGGATATGCGTGCCTCGAAAATGGACCAGAAAATGCCTGTGTGCATTTTACATCTTGACAGTAATCACTTCCAATATTCTGCAAGGGATACCCAAGAGAGCACCAGAGATGCTTGGTGCTGAGGAGGAACATATAATCAGTCTTTGAGAAGACAGTGAAAATCAGTGATCTGTGGTGTCTTACATGCTCCAGTCAATTAAATATGATTAATGACTACCTGTGAGAGCGAGTATGGGCTCTGCCTCTTGTGGGGGAGGGGAAAGGACAGTGGATATTGTCCTCCCTTCCTCCTTTATATTCACAGAGCCTGCCTGGAGATTAGCTCCAGAAAGTAGCTGTGAACTATTAGAAGGAAAACCACATTTCTTGAGCAGCAGCCAGAGAGTTCAAAGCTTCCTGGGTGCAGGACAGAGCTACACTTTTCCTGGCCACTCTCACATTCAGGACATCTCAAGGGAGTTAATAATTTGTGTGTGTGTGTGTGTGTGTGTGTGTGTGTAAGTCTGAGGTCAACCTCGAGTATCATTCTTCAGAAACCATCTGCCTTTTTTTTTTGAGACAGGGTATCTTGATGGCCTGGCTGATTAGGCTAGATGACCTGGCCAGTAAATCCCAGGAATCCATTTGTCTTTGCCTCCCCAACTCTGGGATCATAAGTATATGCCAGCATGTGTGGATTCTGGGGCTCAAACTCAGGTCCTCATGCTTGTGCAGCAAGCATTATAAACCAACTGAGTCATCTCCCCTGAGCCAAATCATTTCTACAGCCTCTAAACCGGCAGTGTAGAAGATGGTCATGGTTGAACCATGGATGAGGGTCACTGGATTCAACTGCTGAGCCCCAGGATATGACAAAACACCCTGGAGGTGGAGAACAGTAGTATTAGTGGGTATGGAAGGATGGGACAAGTGTCAGAGGTGAAATAATCGCATGCCATCTGTGGTGCAGTAGGGGGTGGAAAGCACAGACCTACCTGTGTAGGTGGAGGCTGCTGTACAAATCCCTGGGGAGAGGGCGGGGCCTGCAGGACTTGCTGGGAGATGGGAGGACCAGAGTCTGAGAAGCCCCCTGTGGAGAGCTGCTGACCTGCAGTTGCGATGACATAGCTCGGCTGCTGGGCTGGTTGTGGCATGAGAGAGGCCTGGTAGACAGCACCAGAGGGAGGCTCCGGAGTATCTCCGGAGGACTGCCGGCTCACACTCAGCTGGCTGAACTGTGCGGCCACCTCTTCTCTCTGTGATCCAAGGAAATCAATGAAAAGCTGATAAAGATCAGCTTGGCAATGAGAAAGACCCACTGAGGTAGACACACACTCCCACTTTGGAATACTGGGAAGAGGGATGAAGGATAAATTGGAAAAAAAAATGTAAAAGAATTCTTCAGCCAGATAGAACAAGAGAACTTCACATGTGAAATCAGGCTTTGTTCAGTCTGGGATTCCAGAGCTGGTAAGCAATTTGACCCAAATCTCCTTCTTTGAAATGGACGGGGAAATTATTCCTTTATCACTGAAGGCCCAGGATCAGGGGGCGGCAGGGGGTGCAGAAAAGGAAGGTTGGGTTGTCAGCTGGTCTGCCAGCAGTAAGCCTGGATCTGCCTGCTGGACAGCCAGCTCCCTGCTCTTGTTGCCACCTGGATGGGATTCACACGCTTACATTAGAAAGAACTGGCTCACTGGGCTTGCTAGATCTTTATGGACAATGAACTGTGTCCAGGAGGCCCTACTGTAGTCAGGGAAACATGGAAAGGAACCCCAGAGACTAGATTCCTGGGGTACATCAACACCAGGAGCCTAGGGTGTTAACAGTTTGCATCCTAATTCAGATTTTGAGATACTCCCTAAACCCTCACACCAAATTCATATATCTCTCTGTTCAAGACTTCTAAATCTGATGACACTTGATTATTGCTTAGCTAGAAAACTTGGTGTGTGTGTGTGTGTGTATGTTGTGTGTGTGTGTGTGTGTGTACCTGTTTTTTATTGTTATTTTTTTTTTTTTTTTGAGACAGGGTCCCTCTGTAGCCCTAGCTTACCTGGAACTTGCTATGTAGACTAGGCTGTCCTGCCTCTGCCTCTGCTTTGAATGCTTGGATTAAAGGTGTGTGCCATCATACCTGGCTTTCCAGCTTATTTTTTGAGACAGGCTCTCTCAAGTCACCTGGAGTACACCAATTTGGCTAGACTGGCTGGCCACGAAGCCCAAGGGATCCTCCTGTCTCTGCTTCCCAGTTCTTGGGTATTCTTACCATTATGCCCAGCTTTTTACATGGGGTTGGGGATATGAACTCAGTTCCTCATGCTCACACTTGTAAGCATTTTATGAACTGATTCATTTCCCTATCCCCTTAGCTAGTAAACTGTAAAACAGGTACCAGAATGCAGATCCATTTGACTTAGGGCAGCAGATGAAGAAAAGAAGCAAGCAGCACACTCTGCAGTGATGATTGCATCAGTTAGAGATGAGATACTCTCAAACACATAGCTACCTCACAGTCGGCCAGAGCTGCACAGGAAAATTGCAAAGCCTGTGAAAATGCTCTCTCTCTTTCTCTCTCTCTCTCTTTCTCTCTCTCTCTTTCTCTCTGTATGTGTGTTGAGGGGGGTGAAGTGTCATATGCATATGATACAGTACCATGGGGAAGTGCTGCGTTGGAGACACAGGCAGGAGATGCTGGGGAGGAAAAGAGACGGCTGGATATTGCACAGACTGGGAGGACGGCTGTAAGCCCTGGACAGACTGGATGGGAAAAAATAGAAAACACTGATCAGGTAACAGGAAACTGTTGGAGTAGAAATTCCAAGGGAAGCACAATGCTATCTCTAAAAGGTCCCCTAAGCTCATCAGTGCAGGGGAAAATCAGTCACCAAGGCAAGTCTTGTGTCAGAGCCAGATAGCCTTGGATACATTTACTACTCAAGGACTAAGAAGTAAAAACAAACTGAAAGAGGCTCATTCTGGGAGTCTACTTAGAACACACCAGGTTCTATGGGCATGCCAACATGCTCCCCTAGGAAAGGAGTTCAGCTCTGCGTTTTTCTCAGGAGCCTTGTGATGAGCATCCAGGTCACTTAGGACTTGACTGATTTCTGTTCTTCCCATTGGTGGAGAGCTCAGTACTGATCCCCTAGGTATGAGCATCTGATCTGTGGTGGATAAGGATAGGCTGAAACAAGGGCCTGGAAGAAAATCTAAGTTGTCACCAAGGCAGATGTTTCTTATACATCCAAGAGCCTCCAGAGCTAAGAATGTATGAATTGATTTTCCCTAGTGCCTGTCCTCACCCAGTAGATACTTGTGATGGATATGAGCAGATGCCATTCTATCAAACGATGGTTCTAACTGGAAGGTTTTACCTAAAAGCCTGAAGGGTAGCATGGCACTACAGAAGACATCCCTTCACCTAGCTGTACTGCTGACCTATACAGCCCTCATCTCTTTCCATTCCTCCTTCCAGCCTGCTCCTCACCTGAGCGACCAGTGGGCCTGCCATCTGGGGTTGTGGTGGCTGGACCTGATGCTGAGGCTGAGGCGATGGCTGTTGCGGTGGGGGCTGCTGGGGCTGCCCCCCAACGGTGCCACGCAGGGTCTGCTGACTGCCGGGGGGGTTGTATATTGCGGGGGTTCCATCCGGATTCACAAAGGGCTGGCCTGAAATGAAATCATACAGAGCCTGGTTCAGGTGAGTGTCTCAATGTTTCCCCTGCACAAGGAACCAGTGTGGTCGAGTCTCTGAAGCAGGGGGAATCCAAGACTGCAGATCCTTCTAAGAGGACAAATGTTATTGTTTGTGGCCTAGGCTACTTTAAGCTGGATGACAGTGCAAGTGTATAGCAATTTAAAAAGCAGCAAATAAATCTGCCTCCTTCAGGGAGCTTTGCCAAGCTAAGGGCATCTGTGGACAGTGGCACCCAGTGGAGAGGCCTGTGGAGAAGCAATCTTCGTGAAGCCCTATGTTTTACCCTCTGCATCTCACAGCCATCAGCGAGATAACACACGCAGAAAGAGAGCAGCCGCGTTCCATTTACACGACTCTGACTACCTCTGGCACAAATTATCTGCCAGTGCATCTTTTTGCTTCTACCCACCTCTGCCACCAAATGAGGAATCACTGTAAATTCCCCAGATGCATACACACCTGAGCAGAAGGCATTCACTGGCTAGCTTCTCTACACACACACACAACTAGGAATATGCTAGGTTATCTATTTATGCATTTATTTAATTAGCATACAAAGTAACAGATTTCCTTATGCCCTTCCATCCATACTTTGTTTTGACTGGCTCCCTCTTCCCATCCCCTCAGTCCACCCCCACTGTAGCCTTCCACTTCCAGTATTTCTCGTTCCATCTTCCATATCACATGGATTCTCGTTCCATATCACATGGATTCTATTACCCACGTATTTCCCTGTCTCAAAGCCTCTTTTCTCCTTTCTCCTGTATCATGGGCCATTTCTGTTATCTGGCCTCTACCTATACTCATTCATATATATATACATATATATGTATATGTATATATATGCAGCAATACGAAGGTAGAATACACCTAGGAGAGAGAACATGCTATGTTTGTTTTTGGAAGCCTGGCATGCCTTACTTAATATAAAAATGTCCACCTCCATTCATTTCCCTACAGATTTCATAATTTAGTTTTTCTTTGCAGGGTTTTACACTTTAAAAGTGATATGCCCTAAACTCATCACAGGATTATCTTTTAATGAAGCTCATGTATATTGTTTTACCTTTCGAAATAATGGCATGTTTCAGTACGATATTGTTGGCTACTGATGACTGGAAGGTTTTATAGCTGAATTTCCTCATGATTCTGGAGGGAGATCTAGAGGAGGTGGAAGCTCACAGAAGAATCCAGCAATGAGGGTCTTGCAGAAGGGAGTGTAGGGCAGTAGAGGAGAGAGGGAACGGGGAAGCAAGAAGGGATGAACACAGTCCCAGTGTGGCTGGTGCTTTGCACACAGAACCTTAGCTCCTTCAACAATCCCACTGAGTATTCATTCACATTTGCACCTAAACAAAAATAAAGTTAGGGCCCAGAGAGACCAGGCAATTTCTACAGCTAAATAAACAGTAACAACAAATAAAAACAATTAATGAGAGACTCAGGAAATGCCTCTGGCCAGTAAGACCCCAAAGTCCATTCACTTCCCATTGTCCCCCACTCCCCGTAACTGAATTGTCCAAGTACACCCAAGGAGTTCATGGTACAACCAGAAGCCATAAAATAACAGTCGCAGCTGAAAGGCATGGGCCAGAGCATGGGGAGTCAGACAGGATAGGATGGAAGACTTGCTACCAAACAGAGTCACGTCAAAAGAGTAACAGGAAATGGAACTTGTGGAAATGGATCCATACACCACCCAACTGCTTTCTTCCCTTTCCCACAGTTCTGCAGGCCTACAGGAGAAGATGTCTCTGCAGAAGCCTAAGCAAAATACCAAGATGAGAGAGGAGGAAAGGGGAGGTAAGACATATAAGATGGGTGTGGGACTCCTAAGGAGTCTTTTCTTTGTAAGTCATGGGCAGACGGCGCAGGCAGCAAGCTGACCTGTCTTGGAGCACAGACTCAAAACTACTGAACCTGGGCACTGTTGTGATACACAGGGTTTCAAGCAGCATGGTTATATAGAGCTGGAAGAATGCAGTGACACAGGAATGGTGCCTTGAGTTTTACTGACACACTCAAGTAAAAGAAGCTAGGATCACCAGTAGAAGAAGCTAGGGTCACCAGTCTCTGGATGGAAATTAGTACTGAAAAGTAAAGAGAGGGACTGGGGAGATGTCTCAGAGGTTAAGAGCACTTGGCTGCTCTTGCAGAGGAAATGAGTTTGATTCCCAGCACCCACATGGTGGCTGACAACTGTCCATAACTCCAGTTCCAGGGGATCTGACATCCTCTTCTGACCTCCACAGGCATTGCACAACATGGGTTCAGTTACACACATGCAGGCATCTTTACTCATACATGTAAA
>NW_008351177.1:727004-759686 GCF_000622305.1 Nannospalax galili
TGACCCAAGGAAACAAAATATTCCTTTAGAATGTTCTAAGGGAAACAAAGCACATGTGGACCTCATGAAACAAGACAAACGACTATGAAATAGGAGTAAGTGAATTAACTCAAATACCCTAAGCGAAAGAAATCTGTCACAAAAGGCATGTACTGTATAATCCTATGTACTTCCTCGAGAATCGGGCAGATTCAACCAATAATGTGATAAACCATTGTTACCGCTGAGGGTGCATAAGAAAATCAACTGAAAGGCTGGACATGTCTGAGTCTCAGTCTGACGGATGATTACAAAGGTATTCTCATATCTAAAAGTTCACCAAGGCCTATGAGTTGTGATGAATTTTCACATACTTTGCCTATGCACTTCCTGGCTCATAGGCAAATTAAGTTTACAAAGTAAAGCAAGGCATGTTGGGGAGGCAGAGGTTGATGCTGTCAAGTCAAATGAAATGCAGACAGCAACTGCTCTCTGTGGATTGGCAACGAGAACTTGCCGTTCTCCACGACTGCTCAGATTCTGAGCACAAGCGTATTTGCGTGTCTGTAACAAGAAACTTCAAGTATCCATGAAGACACGTCTCAGAACAAAGGAAGCTCTAACAGCAGTTTCACAATAACAATGGAGCAACAGGAAATGGTCCACTGAAAACAAGTCTATTCAATCCAGTGACTTCTTTTGCTGTTACAGTCCAGGCGGCAGCAAACGCAGGGTCCCCTTACCTCGTGCTTACTTCCAAATTCCTGAATGCTGGAATTACTGCCATGCACCACCATACCCAGCTAGTGATTATTTTTTTTAAAGTCTTAATGTTCAGTCACTTGTTTCCCCATCATTGGCAATTACTTTTAGATATATTTGATATTTTAAACTTTTTTTCTTAAAAACTAAGGTTCTTCTCCATTCAAATCTTGTTATCTCTTTGTTCTCCAAAGCCAGCAACTTGGGAAAGGCCAAAAGCTACTTCAATTTTAAAGTATTTTTATTTTTTAACTTTTATTTAATATGCTAAATTTTCTCATTATTTTCTTGTTATGGTTTGGTTTTGTATTTTAGAAAAAGAAAAGAGAAATTTTACATACTTAAGTTTTAAAACATCTCCACTGCAGCAAACATACAAAATTATTTTACATAAAAATCAGTGATTAGAGAAAGTGGGGGAGAGAAAAGATCTTGGGGCTCTGAAGACACCTCAGATAGTAAAGTGTTTGTCACTCAAATAAGACCATCTGAGTTTGAGTGCCAGAATTCTCATACAAAAGTTAGGCATAGTAGTGCACACTTGTAATCCCAGTGACGGGAGGTGGAAATGGGAGGAATCTTGGGGCTCACTGGCCAGCCAGCCTAGACTGATCAGGACAGGCCCAGGCCAATGAGAATCCCTGTCTTAAAAAACTAAGGTGGGGGGGCTGGAGAGATGGCTCAGTGGTTAAGAGCACTGGCTGCTCTTGCAGAAGACCTGGATTTGAATTCCAGCACCATGTGGTGGCTAACAACCATCTGTAACTCCAGTTTCTGGGGATCCGACACCCTCTTCTGTCCTCCGTGGGTGTTGAATGACAGGAGTGCACTTGCATACATTCAGGTATAACATACGTACAAAATAAAAATAAATAAATAAATATATTTAAAAGCCAAGGTGGATGGCTCATGAGGAAGAACACATGCTGTCGATTATGTACACCTGCAGAAGTACATGAACATTAACATACAACCACACATGCACACACATGTACATACAACACACACACACACACGAAGCCTTTATTGCTTTTTTAATGCTTTATTACTTTTAGCCAGTGAGAAGTACAGAAAATCTGCCTGTAATTCAGGTTAGAATATGACCCAAAATGCTCACACACCCTTTATGATAAATTCTAGATCCTCGGCTTGAAATGTGGTTAATGTATTGTGGAGCAAAGAAAGAGATGACTGGAAATAATTGCCTATGAGACTTCTAAGGGTTCCTAAGAGTGAGATGGCTACATCTGCAAGAGGAGAAAGAGTAAAATGCTGGTTTTAGGTTCACTCAGGAAAGGTAGTGGAGCTGCGGGCCAGGAGGAAATCACATGGATACCAGAGAAAAGAACAAAAGCAACTTCCCAAGATACCTGGGCCAGGTGGCTGCTGGCTTTCAAGTCAGGATGCAGCAGCTTCTCTGTGCTCTGTGATTTTTACCAATCCAGACACAATTACACTGAATACTAGCAATTAGTTTGAGTGACAGCTGCTGCTGACTGCAGGGGAAAAAAAGCCTGGCTGGGCCTGGGCTTACCCAGTCTGGCAGCAGCCACTTTGGCAGAAGCTGCAGGATCAGGCCCAGTGGGCCGCAGCATGCATGATACCAGAAATAAGCTGGGGCTCCTTGAGTTCAAAGCAGGGTCCGAGACAGAGGTTGATCTCTCGAACATATAGAATTAGCCAAAAAACTGTTCCATGGTCCACATCAACACTGAATGGGCATTAGTTATTATTTTAATAATATGTAATTATTGAATAATTTTGCAGGGCTGAACGCTTTGTTATTGGTTGCAGGAAAGCAAATAATAATAATAATAATAATACATTTAAAGTAACAAAATATGGGCTGGTGAGATGGCTCAGTGGGTAAAGGCTCTTGCTACCAAGTCTGATGACCTGAGTTTGATCTCCAGGATCCACACAGTGGGGGCGAGAACTGACTCCCACAGGGTGGCCTCCCCTTCTTACCTCTGCAGTCACACTGTGACATGCTTTGCATGTGTGTGTGCTCACATACATCAATAAATGTATCAAAAAGAACCTGAGTATTCCCCTTTCCCAAAAGAAGTTTATAAATGTCTTGGTAACAAGGCAATAAACCCAAGGGCAACTGGCATAAGAAGTAAAAATAGTCATAAACCCATGACACCAAATTATCTCTACTATCTACTTAACAGAAGGGTAATTTAAAAAGGAAGGAGAGGCCAAGCATGGTGGCGCACACCTTTAATCCCAGCGCTCGGGAGGCAGAGGCAGGCGGATCTCTGTGAGTTCAAGGTCAGCCTGGTCCACATAGTGAGTTACAGGACGACAGCAGGGGCTACAGGGAGACCCTGTCTCAAAAAAAAAAAAAAAAGGAAGGAGAAAGCGTGGACAGAAGAATTTTCCTAGTTTGTAGAAGGCACTGTATTCAAATGGGGCCAAAGTGCAGGATAGGCAGGGATTGACCCAGCCTGTGAGGGTGCACTGACAGAGCAGGAGTGTTAAAGAATGACGACGTGGAAACCCAGGAGGGACATTTGAAAGAGAACAAAACAAAGTGGCAAGACAGCATAACGGGCAGTCATGGCACTTGTGTGGTGCTGGTTGGAATTTCTAGATTGCACTACTTTAAAAGCAAGTAGCTCTTTAAAGAAGAATTCTCTGCTAAAATTTCCCAAAGAAGGCTGGGATCCAAGAGAGCTGAAGGAAGATTCTGTTGAAGAGTCCAGTCTTTTGTGGATTTTCATTCATCCACCCCCAGAACAGCAAAGAGGAAGCCAGAGGTCCCAAGTAAGACTGCGTGAGAGAAGTCTGTGGCCAAGACAGAATTCAAACCTGCGGGGGTAATGGGGAGATGGCTCAGTGGGTAAGAGTGCTTCCTACATAAGCATGAGGGCTTGACTGAATTCTTGGAGTCCATGTGATATGCTGGGGTTATCTACGTGCTTGCCTGCTCCCCCAGCGCTGTGGGAGGCAGAGACTGCAGGACTGTTGCAGCGTACTGGCTGCCAGTCTAGCTCCAGGTTCAGCAAGAGACTCTGTCTCAAGAGATTAAGACGGAGTGACAGAGGAGGATGGATACCAGATACCCTTCTCTGGCCTCTGTCTACCCATGGGTACACACACCACACACACATGCACTGCTGCATATACATACACACAAAATTCAAGCTTGTAGTTGTACTGGGAGATCTGCAAGAGCATATAGATGGGTTCTCTGTGTGTCATATGTTGAGGGCTAAGCAAGAGCTAAGCCACCTGTCCCAGCAAAAGAAGTTTCACTTTTGTTTTATGCAGTAGACACATGCATGGGGGCGTCTTAGCACTTTCAAATCATTGCTTGTCTCCTGGTTTAAGAGACATTTTGCCAGTTATAATTTTATAGAATTATTACAAATACTTAGTGGGATTTTTGTGTGTAGATATATATTTAGTGGTATGTGTGTGTGTGTGTGTGTACACAGGAACACAAACACATGTACATGGGCACATGTACCACAGTATTCAATTGGAGTTCAAAGGACAACTTGCAGGAGTTAGTTCTCTCTTTCCACCAGGCTTGTCCCAAGGATCAAACACAGATGGTCCAGTTTGGTGGCAAGTGCCTTTATAAGCTCACCTATCTCACTGACTCAGCCAATTATAGCTTCATGCAAGAAACATATTCCCCAATACATGACACTAGGTGAGAAGTCGCTATCTAGATGAACATATGTAATGGCTTGCAGATAATATTTCAGTAGTAATCATGGAGTATTTGCACTGTGCCTGAATTCTGTCACTCATTCTAGTGTAGTAAACAAATTAAAGTACAGCCTCTTCCCACAAGGAGCTTATAAATATGCTAACAATCAAGATGTGCAACCAAGTCCAAGAACATGGAACACGAAGTAGTCAGATGCTGTTGGTGGTTAGCACCAAAGCGTTTTGCCATGTGCTTGGGCAAGGGTAAGGGGGTTGGTTTCTTGCCCACAGTGACAACAGTAAAGGATGGGTTGCAGTCCAGAAGATGCAAATTACACTAGAGGTTATGTCAGAAACCACATGGTGTGTTGCTTTCGTACCTGCATGCACACACATACCACAGATATGCCCTAAGCATACATGATTTTCAACCCATGAAATAGAAATGTCATTTCTTTTCTCACGTGTATATGTGTGTGGTTTGTGTACATACATGTATACATGTTCCATGTATGTGGGAACATACGTGTGTGTACTGGTGTGCATTTACGTCTCTGCTTGTGGAGGCCCAAGGTTGAGGTCTGAAGTCTTCTTCAATCACTTCTCACCTTATTAATTGAGACAGGATATCTCAATTGAACCCAAAACTTGACGATTTTTTTCGTTTTACTAGGCAGCTTGCTCTAGGTATCTCCTGCTTCAGCCTTCCAAGCACCGGGGTTATAGGCAAACCACCACACCCATCATCAGACATTTACATGAGTTAACTCTGGTCCTCAGACTTGCACAGCAAGCGCTTTAACCACTGAGCAATCTCCCTAGTTTGGAAATGTGAATTTTATATCTCACTATTTAACCATATTATAAAATATGGTTAAATATGAATTCCTTGCATCTGCCAGACCAGACAAATGAGTATGTAGAAGACATTCAACAGTGTTACTATACCCTTTTCTCTAATCGAGATCCTTTCTCCAAAGAGATATTTTGATTATAGCCATCTAATAATAAGAATTGGGACTTGGTATCAGCAGAAGTCAATTTCTTTGCTCAATAAATGAGGTTAGAGATGATAATATACACATGCACAGCCACACTATCATTACAAATAATATTCTACATTGTACCCTAAAATACTCTGTTGTGCTTTTTGAAACTGTAATTTGGCTTAAAACAAATCATGCAAAACAAATGTCCCACACATGTGCCTCTCTGCAAACCTTCTATGTCAATTAACAGTGAAAGACTTTAATGTCAACAAGTTGATCACCCTTCAGTAAGGACTTTAGTAATGGCTATAACTCCAGTCTTTTTTAATTTACTTTGATGCTTATAATCATCCTAATAAAAATAAGAATCATTCAGAAATGACTCAAAAGTATCTAATCGGAGGCTTTCAAATTGGTTTCAAGAAAATGATAATGGCTTCTTTTCCTTCAAGCTTATGGGACTTTCAGAAGGTTTCAATTAAACAATGCTCTGAGAATGGACCCTATGCTTTTCAAAAATGTGCAATCACTTCAGGAACTATTTTGCCATAGTTGTCATGTTGCACTGAGGGTCCTAATTACTAGTAGCACTCTACGTGTGAGCCCACCAAGTCAGACCACTTGTGTGACTCACTTAGGCACTACTGTACTTTTACAGTTCAGCTAATTGAAATTACACTCTACCATGACCTGAGAGAAACTTCAGATCTCTTTCTAGAAGACATGATTTCTTTCAAATCACTAATAAAGAGCTCTTAAGAAGTGACTCTCCAATGTTAAGCTTGTCAAACCCTGATCCCCAGCACAGCTCTACTGACATGCATAATAGGATAATCCTGTGTGGTGAGGGGCTGTGCACTGCTTTTCAGGGAGGTCAGTAGCACTTCTGGCTTCTATCTGACAGATGCCACCAGTGTTCTCTTCCTCCCAACTTGTGATCCTGACACTCTCAAGATATTGACAAGCCTTGGATGGGGCCAAAGCAGACTTTTCTCTGGTTGAGCAGTGTCCTGCAGAAAGGAGATGGGTCCTTTGGATTTAGCATAGAAGTTATCTGACCCACTAGTGAAGTCATCCTTCAAGAAAGTAGCCATGGCCAATGGGGGAAGTATTTCTCCAAGCCCACTACAACCAGGCTATGCCTCTTCTCTCTTTGAGGTTATTGAGCAGCTTGCTCTCTTTATCCTCTGTGCTCTTGCTGGTTCTTTTTCCTTCACAGGAGCTGGAGAAGTTCTATAGTGAGAAACGCCTTCTATAATTAGGAGCCTGCTGTAGTTCAAGTGATTCCTCACATGCCTGAAATGTTTTGGGATGAAAAATATGCCAGACGTGGTGGTGCATGCCTTTAATCTCAGCTCTTGGGAGGCAGAGGCAGGTGGATCTCTGAGGTCGAGGCCAGCCTGGTCTACATAGTGAGTTCCAATCCAGCTGGGGCTACAGGGAGACCCTGTCTCAAAAAGCAAAGAAAAAAAGTGCTTGATGTGATGCAGGCTCACTGAGCAATACATGTGAGAAGGATCAAGCTTTGGATGGGTAATCCAGTTTATGATGCTGCTGTCTTTGATCTTAGATCTCAGAAGACCATAAGGCTCTTCATAGGCAGAGAAGAAGGGACAAAGGGAAAGGGACCTTTGCCTCCTCCTCTTCCCTCCTCCTGTCCCTTCACCTCATCCTTTTCCTCCTCTTCAGTGCTGGACATTTAAACCCAGGGCCTCAGGCATGCCAGACGAGTTAAATACCTCTTAGCTACAGTGCTAGCCCCTGAGAAGAGGATTCTTAAGGGAAGTATCTGATCTACATAAATGTAGATATGGGAGTGTACATATAGCTATAAATTTACTCTTCTCCAAAGTTATTGCAAATCAGTCCACATACCTTATTTCCTATTCAGAATTTTTTCAGAAAACTTGCTAGCACATTCAAATGGTCAAGCAGAAGAACAAAACTCTGATAACACCATGTCCCCAGTAAGTCAGAGAAGGACTGACCTGTGTGTGGATTAAGAAGGATGCTTCCTGGTGGAATGCCTGTGGCAGTTTCAAGTGGAAGGAGGATGTAGCTGGTGCTGCTGGGAGGGACCTGGCCCCCCATTCCATTCTCTGCATAGGGCATACAGCCAGGAGAACCCGCTGCCACACCGGAGGTAAGGGCTGTGCTCTGCAGAGGCGGGTGAGTACGGGACAGCGAGCCCGAAGAGCCTGCACTGCTGGAAGACTCCGAACCTGGCACGGAGATAGGAATCAACAGAGCATGTAGTACCCAGAGAAGCAGAGAGAAAACAGCTAACATCTAAATGCTGACTTCTTCATAAGGGGCATTAGGGAATTTGAGGAGCAAGCTTAGGGGGGAGATTAATAAACGCCCTTCCCACATTGGAGCTCGTTTTTATAGAAATCTTCATGCCATGGTTTTCAGATGTCCCAGTTTCTCTAGGAAAAGAAGGACTGAAAATGAGCACTCCCTCAGATGTTGCACACATCCTGCTAGGAAATAAATTGGTAAATGGAACTTCAAAGGTATGAACTCAGTGCCTGCAAATTCCCATATCCCAAGTAATTAATGCTATAAAAAAGTACCTTACTGTGTGAGACTGAGTGAGAAAACACAGATGGGGTGGAGGTTAAAAAGACTTCAAGCTGAGAGGGTTCTAAGTTATACGTCCCCAAGCAGGGTTCTGAGACTCCATTTCTCCAGCTTTTGCACAGCTAAATTTTGTAAGGGTATGATAAGAAACAATATCTTTGCCTCCAGTATTAGTAGAAAACAGGACCATGTCTATTGAGAGAACAACATGTATGAGTGAAAAGCATTTCACTTTATGATTCTGGGGACAGAATCCCAGGGCATGCACATGCTAGGCAAGAGCTCTAGCACTGAATTAAACCTGAAGCCAGTGACAGAACAAATCTAAAGACATAATAGCTGGAGACACAGCTCAGGGATTAAGGGCACTGGCTGTCCTCACAGAGGACTGGGGTTGTGTTCCCAGCATCAACATGGTGGCTTACAACCATTTGTAAATCCAGTTCCAGGAAACCCAACATCTTCTCCCTGACTTCAATGGGCTACAGGCACATATATGGTACACTAACACATATGTAGGCAAACACTCATAGACATAAAAAAATAAATAAAAACTTTAAAAAGAATAAACTAAAATAGCATCTTCTTTAGAGAAAATAATTTAGAATAATTTAGGACAGCATGTAAAGAATTGAGAGTTGAGAAGAAACAGATACATCTGGATTCTGGCTCTTTTTCCCACCTTTTGACCAGGGGTAACTTTGAACTTCTAAGTATTAGTTTCCTTTTCTCATAAAGCTGGGGCAACATGAACTTTGGATAGTAAGGACCTAAATCAAGAAAAACTATTGATGTGATCAGTCAAATACTGGGCCTGGCAGACTCAGGGTGACAGATAGCAGAGACTGTTACTTTGATTCTAAGCACATAGAGCTTAAATGGCATACTGTATCCTACATATTAATACAACCATGGGCTGAACCAAGGAAGGCTTGATCCTCACACTGATCAAACGTCCTTCAGATTGGGTTGAATACAAATAGTAGAAAAGTCTATAGAGCTGTGTATTACATACTAGCTGGGTCAGTGTGAATTCCCCAAGTGGAATTATCAGTAGCTGTCACTCCTTTCCCTCCACTATGAGCTAAGAAAAACACCTGTCATAGCACATGTTCACAGGGAACTCAGTGTCTTTCACTGTGACAAGAGTAAAGAATCCCCAGCACTTCTACCATGCCTGTCTTCATCTAAATATGAACTAGAGTTAAAAAGAAAACTGAGGAAATCATTAGCCCATGGCTATTGATTTTTGGCATTAAAAGTATACTCCTCTGTGCCATTGAAGGACAAAAACCATAAGCAATAGGTAATAATCTTCCCAAGAATTCTAACAAGTGCCCTAGAATGAAACTAGAGACCTTCTAATCTAAGTGGCAAGGGCTGGAAGCATAGACAACTGCAGGAAAGAGGGGCTGTTGGAAAGCACAGTATGTTTGCAGGAAGGGAATGGCACTGTTTACTAAACACTTAGGATGTATAACCTCTGGACAGATGTTTTAATAACCAGTGTATGACTGCCTGCATAGTTTGAGAAAGTGAGTAAAAAGAAGTCGGTACTCCAAGCTACCTCATACAGCTAGATAATGGTAGATATGGAATTTGATGAACGTTGACTGAACTAGATCCTAAGATTTAATGATGACCTTTCCATGAGCAGTTAATGTTTTCAGCTCAACATCTCCTTTGATTTTCCCATGAATTAGTTATTAATAACAGCAAATCTGTGGGTTAGTTCAGGGTGCTCCATGAAATGGTTTAGAATGGTGATGGAGTTCTGAGTAATGAGAGGAAAATAAAGGATGCCAAAGAAATATGGAAAATGCTACAGATAGCTTTGACTTCATGTCACTGAAATAACGACTCTGAGGTCATCAGTCAAAGGTGAATGTGGCGTTTCATCACAGAATGAATGACTTGAGGTCCTGATACTACTTGAATGCTAAAACAGAACCAACCAACAACAGCAGGGATAGAAATGATACAATGCATCTACATTCAAAGGTGTGTGGTCTCAGGAAAAGTGTTCAGCCTGTCTTCAGGCTACTCTGTCTCTTTCACAATGCAGTCATCAGAAGAAGCAAGCTGGGGCTGGATAAGCAGGAATTGGCTGTTGGAAGTTGACTCTATATAGTAGAAGAAACACTTGTAGGCTTTTCACTATGAAATTGACTTAAAACCATTGTGTCCAAAAAAAAAAAAAAAAAACTATAGAAAAAAAAAAGACGAGGAACGAGACAAGAAAGAGGAAAGAGAAGGTGAGGAAGAGAGAAGGAAGGGGAGGATGATGACAGGAGAAGGGAACAAAGGAGAAAGGAAAAGCAGGAGGAAGAAGTTGAAGAAAAAAGAGAAGAGGAGGAAGGAGGAGAAAAGGTACAGAAGGAGCAAAGGAGGAGGAAGAGGAGGAGGACCAGGAGGAAGAGGAGGAGGAAGAGGAGGAGGAACTGGAGAAGGAGGAAGAGGAGGAGGAGGAACTGGAGGAGGAGGACCAGGAGGAGGAGGAGGAAGAGGAGGAGGAGGAAGAGGAGGACAAGGAGGACCAGGAGGAGGAGAAGGAGGAAGAGGAGGAGGACCAGCAGGAGGAGGAGGAGGAGGACCAGGAGGAAGAGGAGGAGGAAAAGGAGGAGGAGGACCAGGAGGAGGAGGAAGAGGAGGCAGGGAAGCCCTCTGGCTCCTCAGTGGACAAGGCACTATACACATTCCTAGGTTTTGGTTTTGTTGTTTTTGTTTTTTTTTTTCCCATGACCAAGCGGTCGAACAGAGGCACTACACTCACTACACTGTAAAATTGAAAACTTTTTAAGTCCATAGGTTTTTGTGGTCATTTCAACAGCTCTTCTGAGATAGATCCCATGTAGCATAAAATTCGTTTTTATTAGTTTAGAATCGGAGAGCGTTTAGTATATTGCCACCATAACACAAACACCACTATCATCCCATTTTAGAAAATTTTCCCTACCACAAAATAAATCAATAGGTTTTAGTAGTCCCTCCTCAATCCTTAATCTCTAACTTAACTCTAGGCAATGGCCGATATAAAGCCGGCACCTATAGATTTGTGTATTTGCAATATTTCCCATAAAGTATAAAATACATGGGGTTTGTGAACAGTTTCCTTGATGTAGTTAGAATAATATATAAATCTCATCAACATAGTATTGGGTACCAATATTTCCTCATTCAGTTTTATTAAGGTCTAAGTGGCAAAAGCTGTAAGTATATATTTTTAGTGTACAATGTGAAGTTCTGCTACACTGTAAAATAATAAATATAAAATATTGGTTAGCAAAAACTATAATGCTCTCATAGTTTGGCTGTAGGACATAGGAACAGAGCTGGAAGCTTGGTTAGTTTCCATAACACCAGAAGGTGCTATGCAGGCTGTGAGTGGAGAAGTGTCATCAAATCTCCTGCCCAGCTATGCATCCTGTGTTCTATCCTACCAACCTGCCAGGCAAGATGTACCTCCTGATGCAATAGTGGCATGATTGTTCTGGGGGTAATCAACTACCTTCAGCTTGAATTGAGGCCCACTCCATAGGAGAATATTTGTGAGTGGTACTGTAAACCTAGTCCAAAGCCCATGGCTGGGGAGGTCCATAGGCTCTCAGGGGGAACCTACTAGTACTGATTTAATAACTGGACATGGTGACAAACTGTCTTCAAAATATTTATCATTATACTCAGAGATGAATGCTGCTCTCAATTAGTACAAAGTAGTAATCAAAGTACCACAGGGATGATGTCATCATAGTGACCAATCTCCCTTCTAACATCGCCTCTTTCCTCTGCTCACACCAGGGCCTTAAAACTTTCACGATAGCATTCACTGGAGCTGGGTTCTGTTCTCACTCCCATCTTTACATCTGGACTCCTACAGCAATAGTTATAAACAAAGCTTCCTTCACTTGTTTAACCTACACAAGTCTTAATGTTCCTAATCAGGAACCCCAAACCATAAAGGTTTTGTCTTTTAATAATTCTAGAAACTATTTTCAGATTCAGGTGGTCAGAGTTCACTACAGTATCTTAAAGCTCCCCAAATCATTAGAAGACAGAGAATAACCCAGCTATGTTACTGGACTAATAGAAATAAAGAGGAGGGAGTGGTAGAGAGATGAGATGTCCCTCACTGGAATTTGAATATTCAAAGTAGAATATTAAACTTGGAATATTAGAATATAAAAATATCCTAAGACGTTGACAGTGAGTCTGACAAAACAAAACACTTTTGTACATAGAAAAAATTCATGCAATCACTCAAATTATTAAAAGGAAAGTTTTATCTTATGTCTACATAGAGGTTATTTCAAATAGTAGGTGGTTGCATCAGCTATTACCTGGGAACTTGTTGGAAAGGCAAATTCTCAGGCTTCATTTAACACCTACTGACTGTGGAGTCTTGGGGGAGGCACAATCTGTGATGTAACTAGTCTTTCTCACTCTGGCAATGCTAAAGTTGACAACACTGTTCTATAGCTCAACAAGAGGGGTCCTTGATAACAGTGTAGTCTGCCAGATCCAGAAGGAAGTATGTACCTCATTGCTCAGTTACACTCCAGCCCCAGAGAAACACAGTTAGACTCCAATCCCAAAGAACCACCAAGGAAATAGCACTAACATCACTCCAGGGATCCTCCCAAGGTCGCTGTGACAGTACCCTAGACCTCCACAGATTTGTGCTGGACAGCTGGCTGACAGCCTGGGTCTAGAGACACCACGGACTTGTGCACTTAGACCTCAGCCAAGCTTTATACTAATGTGGGAAAACGTTTCCAACATCCCAACAGTGAGGAAAATGCCTCACTGTTCTCTTTTAGAGCCAGGACTTAGGGAATTAGAGAACTAACTTCAATGTCATGTTTCAGAAGCCACACCGAGTTTCTGAAAGGCTTTAAAAGTTTGCAATTCTACTGTGAACAATAAGGAAACAAACTGGGAACCTGTGCTTTTCTTAAACTCATGACAGCAAATCAGGCAGCTTTACTTCATAAAACCATCTAGGGAAGTTGTAAGTTTGTTTTGACAATGTATCTTGATCTCCTTAAAAAACTACTTTTTTTCTCTTTTCCGTGCTCCTTGACAAGCTTTCAAATGCAGACACTTAAATTAAAAAGGGAAAAAAAAATGTCTGAAGCACTTATAATCTCTAATCGTTCTCCAAAGAGCATGGCGTTTTAGCATTCTTGAAGTGTTTTAAATGTCTCCGAATGAGCTGTGCTTTGGAAGTGACTGGGGGTTGGTGCATGGAAAATGATGATTAATTTCAAAATTGTAAGAGCTCTTTTGGGGTGTTGGAATTTTTAAGTGCACCATTTAAGGTACTTGGTTTCTGCATCTTAAGATCTAAAACTATTTAACCTTTCTTAGTTTGTAAGAACTCAAGTGCACCACGGTGGGTTGTGTGGATATCAGCTGCCGTGATAGTGTGATGGGAGAGCAATTAATTAGAGTCAGAAATCAAGAGCGTAACAGCCAGTGAACAAAACTCACAGGAAGAGGCCACCTGCCCACCCGCGTTCTCCAAGGAGCACTGAGGTATGTATATAGTACCGTCTCTGACTAAATATTATTAATTTACTTCCTATGTAAGAAAACAGGAGATAATTTCCTAGGAGGAATTTGTCAACAACATAATTATCTTAAACTATCAGCATAATGGACCCAGATTTTACACAAACTCCTCTCCTGTCTTAGCATGAGTCTTAAAATCATTCAGTGCGGGAGGTCAGTGAATAAACTTCAACCGAACTTCATCCTCTCCAAAGGTCTCCCATGGGGCCATAGACCTGACACCCAGGGTCTGTTGGAAACACAGTTCAAGTTTTACTAGTGACAATGGGGTTTCTCTCTCTCTCTCTCTCTCTCTCTCTCTCTCTCTCTCTCTCTTTCGGTTCTTGTGAGTACAGAGGCCAGAAGTCAACATCTTGTGTCATTTTCAGGTGCTGTTTACCTCTTCCCTTAGGTGGGGTCTCTCACTTGCCTGGAACTCACAAAATAGACTAGGATAACTGGTCAGCAAGCCCCAGGGCTTTACCTGTTTCTCCCTCCCCATTGCTGTGAGTGTTGAGGGACTGAACTCTGGTCCTCCTGCTTACAAAGCAATTTACCAACTGAGCTGTCTCTCCAGCTGGGGAGTCTGCTATTCTCAAGTGAAACATGCTGATTCTGATCTGTTTAAAGCGGTGGTTGAAGTTAATGTAGAGTGGCTCATCACTACACTCTAAGCACCTAGAATACTGTCTGAGTCACCTTTTGGAAAATATGACTGTTTCCCTGGAAAGGAAAAGAAACACACACAGAGAAAACAGAAAGACAGAAGAAAGATACAGAACAATCTTCAGTGTGGAAACAGGAAAGCTCCCTGAGATTTGCCTTTCTCACCTACAAACCAGGGATAAAAACATTCAATGGCGACAGTAAAAACCTGTATTGACTGGTGCTTATAATTGCCAGTTACTCAAAATGCTTTGCGTATATTGAAGCCTTTTGTCTTCCCAATAACTGTACAATGTAGGGATATATCATTTGTATGTCTCAGAGGAGGAAACAGGTTCACATATGTTAAATAATAACAGACCCAGGATCATACTAACAGTATGCCAATGCAGGAACTGAACCTATTAAATACAAGTACTTTACAAGGTAGCTGCAAGAAACATGTCATAATATGACATTAAAAACCACAGCTGGGGCTGGAGAGATGGCTCAGCAGTTAAGAACACTTGCAGAAGACCCGGGTTTGAATCCCAGCACCCACATGGCTGCAAACAACTGTCCGTAACTCCAGTCCCAGGGGATCCAACAGCCTCTTCTGGGCAATACATACATACACATAAAATAAAAATAAAAATAAATTTTTAAACAGTAGCTAATTTTTGTTAAATAACTGCCATCCGCAATTGCCAGTGTAATCAGTTGTATTTAAAAAATGATGTGATTTAAACTTTAAGTAAATATTAAGTTTATTGTGTTCAAGGAACATTCCGTGATAACTTACTTTTACCAGTAAAAACCTCAGGAAAGGAGAGGTTAATTAATGTACTTTAAGTCCACGACTAACTGGAAGGACAAAGTAATCTATTTGAATAGCACACCCTGATCTCCTGCAATGTAATGTAATTAATGTCATGCCATTAGTTAAGTGAAACTCAGAGAAAAATGGAGACCATGTGGCTTGGGTAGAACCCAGGAAACGCCAGGATGGGGACCCACTCAGTGCTACCCACCTGTTTTGGACAGCTTGCCAGCACTTCTGGTACTGGACGTGCTGTCACCCCTGGTCAGCACCGTGATGCCCCCAAAACTCGCTGTCTTGGTCATGGTAGGCTTGAGATTGCGGTTGGAGCTGTCAGAATCTGTGCTGCTCCAGGCCCGCTGGTGGTCAGACCACCTGAGCTCGTTCTCTGAGCTGCTCTGCCGACTCCCGGAAGTTCTCCCTGAGCCATCTCTGTTGCCCCTGGAGCAGTCACCAGAAAGATGTATAGGAACAAAATTATGTCACATGACAGGTTGGGTGGGCATAGGTGCCCTTGCTGGAAGTCTTGATAATAGACTCTTTTTATTGAGTGACACCCTAACAGTGTTACAGATACCTGGATGATGTATAGACAGATAACACATGACACATGACACACATCATACACAGAAAAACCAAACCTAGAAATGTCACATGATTCACCTTTAAGTGAAGGAGACATAATTAGAGACACATGGCATAAAATATAATTGTTAATTTCTCTCGAAGAGAGGAAAGGGGGTAAGTTCTCCTGACTCAAATCAACAATGAATTAATGTTCAGAAATAATTATCATCTTACATAAGTCTAAAAATAATTCCGATGAAAGAATATTTTTTTCTCTTCAGCATTAAATAATTGGTCTGGGAGAAAAGCTTTTTATTAATTCATTTTCCACTTTTATGTTCTGCATGTTACCTATGTTCACCAAGATTTCAACAAAAGAGCCATCATAGAATTACTCTAAAAACCCATGGCAAGAACTTTTCCCCTGTGAGGTTAACCTTTGAAATCTTTGGAAATGCTTTTCATTCCTTCTCAGAGAAAAACTTATGGAAACAACTGAGCTGACTCTGCACATGGACATGAAATTTTCTAAGGGCATCAGTGGAAATTCTGAAAACTTCTCTAAATGAAAGAAAATATTCATTCAAAATTCAAAGAGGAAAAGATCCAATGGCCAAAAGGGAGTTTTGAGGGTTCCCAGGTATGTTTAAGCAGTATAAAAAGTTGTATGTGTTTTACAAGAAATGGGATAAAATTTGCGGATTCTTTAATTTCTAATCTCTTTAAGGAGTAATTTTGTGCATATTTGCAAAACTTTTTCTGCAAAAATAATGCATCATTAAAGGACCCTAGGACTCTCGTGGTCTATAAATAAGTGAAGGGGACATTAATCATAGTCAATGACTATCATCCCTCCATTCATATCAGTATGCAATGTGACTTGGTCAATGCTTGATCGAAATGTCAAGTTAGGTTCAAAAGCTTTGTTAGATGACAATCTTTCAAAACCAATCATTTCCTCTTGAAGTCCTAGAAGTCTGAATATGTAATAGAAATGCATGTCCCAAAATTATACAGAAGATGCACAAAAATTTTAGGCCATGCTTCAATTTTACTTGTTAAACGTTTGTTCGTTTCAGAGAAATTTAGGAAGGTAATTGGATCTGAGAGCTAGTAAAGGGCAGCTGGGACCCTATGAAGCAACGGGGGTAGAGGGTAAGACAGAAAACTCAGAAAAGACAAAGCATTTTCAAAACACAAGGCAGATAAAAATACTCCCTCAGCAATGATTCTTATAGTCTCTGTTCTCAGGTGACAATGGCCACTGGAAAGGACATCTGATACAGGAAGCAAGTGTGTTCACCAGCAGACAAGTGGCATTAGTTCATACATTCTTTCAAAATTTAAGAAAGCTGTGGGAAGCAAGCTGAAGGGGAGCTGCCTTTGCAAGGGCTTGGTGCTCCAGTCCTGGTTTTCCTTCCAATGTTGAAGTTCAACTTCATTCCACTCCTGTGTAATTCTCATGTTGTCCCCTCTTTGGCTAAATCATTCTTTAGCATCTACGAGTAGACCAGGAATGGGCCAATGGTCTCCTCTGTGGCAGACCTAGGGTCTTCATTACAGGTAAACACTGACTTGAAGATCTGGGCTGTTTCTGAGTCCTAGCATGCTGGAATGAATCCCTCCAGATGGGGACGACTCTTTGTTTCATCATCAATTGTGTGTGAGTTGTCCCTCCTCCCATGACATCTGCACTTCCATAGCAGGAATGCAGACTTATAAAAATTCCAGTGTGGTTGCAGCTGTCTTTGTAAAGCAGGCAGCCTCCATTTTTCCTGGGTTGTATTTGGTACTCTTTGGCCTAGCAGAGCTATTTCAGGCAACTCAAAGAAGTCATCTGGACTTAAACTACATTCCCTTGTTAACAAACTGACCAAGATCCCCTTCCACTCTTGTAGCCCATCCCAAAACAAGGTCTATGCTTTTTTTAAAAAAAAAGGAACTGAAGTTTCTGCTTTTAGGAAGTGTCATGGATTGAATTTGAATTAAAATTATTCAATCATTTTACGATTTCTAGATATGTAAGCATTAAGATGTAATTCATATTTCTCTATCTACAAATTCCATGTCTACCTGGGTACGGCATCATCAGCATCACAGGAAAACACGTGCTTGGATGCCTTTTAGAGTTCAGCCTGGTTCTTGCCAAGAAAACAATTGTCACTGGAGCTGGTTATCATTTCACAGGTAGCTAGCATTTCATCACACAGTAGTCATGAAGCATACCCATAGCCTGTGTTGTTTCTCTGCTTATTGATAACTGATCATATTTTTCTTCAATTCTGACATTGTGCTGCCCACACGTTAAGGGTGTTGTATACTTTGAGCTATTATTATGATGTTATAATTATCTGAGTGCCTTTGTGCTTGGTTGTTTGAGTTTCTGTTACTTGGTGATTTGAGTGAATGACAGGACACACAATGGGTCTGCTGAGTCGTGCTAGGCATAGAGTGGCTGTGCCAGGAGGCGTCTTGCAGGCTATGTAAAAAGAACTGGCTTTTGAAGGTAAGAGCTCATATTTTATCTATATCACAGGGTGTGTGAGTGCAGGCCCTAGGTTTTCAATGGAAAAAATTGCAAGGTTATTTTCATAAACATTCAAAAGCCAAAGAAAGATAATCTAATGATCCAAGAGGAATGTTTTAGACTAGAGCTCAACCTAAGAAAGCAAAAGGAGTGAGAAAACAAGATCCGATTTATTTTTCCTGCGAAAGCATAAAGGAACAAGAGAATTCTACAATGATAAGCTCCTAAATTCAAACTGATTGCCAGAAAAGATCAGCACATAATCTACCCATTTTCCTTATTTTCTTTCTTTGAAATTAGTGAGAATTTGGAGTTTTGCTTTTCTTAGAGATGAATCCTAGTATTTGTCAATATATTGATACATGTATACTAGATGAGTAGTTAAAACTTTTTATTACATTTAACATGTGTGTGTACGTGTGTGTACGTGTGTGTATGTGTGTGTGTTGTGTGTGTATGTGTGTGTATATGTGTGTGGTGTGTGTGTGTACATGTGTGTGTGTTGTATCTGTGCGTTTGTGTGTATGTGTGTGTACGTGTGTATGTTGTGTGTGTATGTGTGTGTATGTGTTTGTGTGTGTATATGTGTGTGTATGTTGTGTGTGTGTATGTGTGTGTATGTGTGTGTATGTGTGTGTGTGTATATGTGTGTGTGTGTGTGCCCCATGAAGGCACATGTGTGGCTATCAGAGGACAACTTCTCTGAGTTGGTTTTCTTCTTCTGCCGCGTGAGTCCTGGGAATTGAATTCGTGTCATTGGGCTTCGCAGCAAGTGCCTCTACCCATGGAACCATCTTGCAGGTTCAAATAGTGTTTTCAATAACACTGTTTGCTACTGGCCTTATCAAAGAATCTCGGAAGACATTTGATAGAGTGGTGAGAAATGCAGTGGTCTCTGCTCTCATGGAGCCCTTAGCCCAGCACAGAGCTAAAGAGTCATCTCTTCCCCTTCTCACACAGATCTTGATTTAAAGAGTTCACTACAAACGAAAGAAACTTCAGTTTCCCTTTAGAAATTAAAGCTGTGCTCAGAAATACTGTTTGAAGTATTATGATCAACGGTACTGATTTAAAAATTAGCTACCAAAATAGTTATCATCAATTTATTTACCAGTATTGGGAATGTATGTATAATTACACCCTGTCAGATAAATTTTAACTCGGTGTAATTAGACAAAGTAGATTTGAGAATGCTCTAACAGTGTGGATCAAACAGTGAACCCTGGAGAAACATACTCAGGGGAAGAAGCAGGAAGAAGTATGAGCAAAGTAAAGACCTCCCAGTTTCCTTCTGCCTCTTGTCCTGTCCAGCTGTGTGATAAACGCTACACGGAGAGAACTAAACAAATTAAATTCCATGAACAGAAATATCTCATACTAATACACTTATATTTCACATGGATTCTGCCACATCATCTGAAAACACATTTTAAAAAAGGAAACCATACCAACCGAAAGAGCTGTCTTTTCTTATAGGTCTCAGTGCATATGTGACTGTCTTCCTGGAGCCTACTGGGAATGAAAAACAGGACGTTTATGACATAAAGCCTAAGGGTATCCAATGTCCTATGCCGAATGGATGTGCACTTCACCACAGCAAGCCTTGCTTGTAAATCAATCCCGCATATTATGTTTTATCTGTGTGATGTTAAATTTTGCTTAAGTCTGTGGCAGCATATGATGATTATAATCCCTATCCTATGCTAGGTAGAGGGCCAGGGGGGAGGAAAGGAAATGGAGGAGGGCAATGGAAGGAACTGATTTAATTTCATTCAAAATAATAGTTGTGATTTTTTCCTTAAGGTAATTCTAAAGTTATTTTTTAACCTTTTCAATCCAGTGGAGATATTGACATTCCAAAGGCAGTTATTCAAACAATATACTTATAGATTTCACTTTTGCAAAAGAGTTATTTGATTTGATTTTTTCTGCTTAGAATAACAAGACATGTTCATATAGACAATGTACCTATATGACCAGTTATTGTAATGTTGAATATGGTCCAACGTAAGTATCTGGAACATTTAAGTGTCAATGAATAGGATTAAAGAGTCAGGTAGGGAAATGACGGGGTAGAAAACTCAGAAATGTTTCCCGTGGAAGCGAACTGTAAATACTCATTTAACATCTTTGGTATGGGTGTGACATTTTGGAAAGCTTCAGAGCAAGGTAATTACCTGTCTTGAATCTTCAGTTTTACCTGAAATGGGGAATACATCCCTAAAACTGAGAATTTTGTGGTCGTTCTGCAATCCCTTATATGGACACAGTTTGTATTTTCATTTTCATCTATGAGGCAGTTCTCTCAGGGTTTAATCATGTGAAGATTTCCAACTGCTAATGTAAATGGTGACAATTTTGCTCTTTTAGGTTAGTTATTTCTAATGCCCAGTTTAAATTTCTGAATACTGGCATTTAATCAGCCTCAATTTTAATCAGTCTTATAGGGAGAGCCATTAAGATGACACCTGAAATAAAATTAACCACTGCTTTATTTATGAATCCTGCATTTTTAAATCAAGTGACAGAGTTTGGTTCATTCATCTTAAATATGATTTGTACAACTCATGAAAATTTCTTCATTTGTCTGGAATACATGCAATTAAATGAGTGCAACATTTTAATAGTTACGGCAGTTTAGAACTCTTTTAAAAAGGCATATGTTAAGTTACAGAAATCTGCTTTTCTCCCTATGATACTCTATAAACTATGAATCCTCTGCATATCAAATACCTCTTCACCAAAGCTTTAGCCGGCTGTACTGATGAATCTACAACCACTTTAGATACAGTTTTCATCTCAGTCCTTTTAGGAAGATCGGGAAATGATTTTGAATTTGAAATTGAAAAGCATATTAATCCATTATTTTTTACATAGCTCTTTGAAATTATAAGGTACAAGAAATGGCTGATGACACCAAATACACAAATGCTTTCAGCAGCCTGGTCAATAAGCCAGCAGAGCTCTACATGCCCGAGTGACCCCTTCTTCCTCTAAAGCCTGACGAAGGTCACGAGTGTTACATTTTGGGAAGACCAGAAATGGAGACTTTAAGGAGAAATATTTAAGCCTCTGTGAGTAACTGAGAGAACTTCTTCCCCAAACCAAATGCTTTTTACAAATTAAATAACATATATGTGTGAATATATATGTGTGTACGCATAGATATATGCATTTACTTATACATATATTCAAGTACACACCTCTACATGGGATACATATGTATATGAAAATGTACAAGACACACACGGCAGACTATTGTTCTAAGGACACAAAGAGCAAGTTTCATTTTACCTGTTGTCCAAAAAAAGGCTTTCCTGGGAGCAAACTGACTGAAAAAGAAAAATAAAAGAAGGCGCTGTGTCAGATATGCTGGATGGGTTGACTGATCTCAAATCCTTGCCTGATTTTAAAACTACTTTCCCTTCCTAAGGGAAAAAAATTTAAGAAAATTACGTACAAAAGATGAGAATTTAAAAAGGAGAAAAATAGGTTAGCATTGTTAGCAGAGTAACCAATTCTCAGGCAGCACGGGGTACTTTCTCATCAAGAAGTCTCCAAGTGTGAACAGATTAAGTTCCAGGTCAAGATCAGGACCAGAAGAAAGCTGAGGGGAACAGCTGGAGAAATAGGTGATCGTCAAGTTCTGAGCGGAGATGCAGCTTCATACAACAGCCAAGGACATAGGTTCAAATCAAGACAGAATAAACAGATTTGAAAGGACCCACCTAGGGACGGTGGAGCTGTGAAGCCAAGTCCTGTAATCCCTGCCTGAGTGTGATACACTCCCAGGGAAGGAAGAGATTGATTATAAACCTCTCAACATTGAAGCAATATCATCAGTTATTAATCCTAAGTAACGATGGGGACAGGGCAGAAAACAAATGTTAACTAATTTAATCTAATTATAAAATGCTATCAGATGTCTTTTTCCTGATATTTCCTAGTTGTTCACATAGGAAACCGATAACATTCTTATTTAATTTGTTTGCCTTGCTCTATAGGGAAGATAAAATATATGCTGAGGAAAGGTGGATCAAGTTCAATTTAGACATAGAAAAGGAGAGGTCAGTACAAAGTGGTGTGCTTCTATAATGGGGTGACTATTTGGAAAATAACACAACTATTTTCAGAATGTTAGATATTTAAACAGAGGTGTGTACACACCATATTATATGTGTAGATTTTTTAAAATGATGACTAAGTGACCAATAAAAGGGATAAACAGGGATATGGCAGATCCATTTTAAGATAAAATAAAACTGAAGAGATAGTAATGACCCTTTGTGACTCAGTACGTGGGGTAAAAGCCAGAGGACAAGTTCAGACATTGTTCCTCAGGCGCTGTGTTTGGGTTTAAAAATTCTTTCGGTGGGCGGTCAGAAAGCAGAGTGTGCAGATATGTGAAGGGATCTAAATAAAATCAAAATACATTGTATAAAATTTGCAAATTTTTTAAATTGACACATCAAAAAATTTCTTTTTGCATTTATTTACATTTGTATACCATGGTACATGCAGAGATCAGAGGAGAGCCTGTGGGAGTGAATTCTCTCCTTCTGCCATGTGAACTCTGGGGATTGAACTCAGGTTGTGAGGCTTGGTGACAAGTGTCTTTACCTACTGAGCTATTTGCAGGCCACCATTGAGGTTCTTTTTGTTTTTCTCTTTGGCCTAGACCTCACAGAGCATTCCAGCCTACCTGGCCAGCAAGTCCCAGGGATCTGCCTGTCTCTACCTCCCCAGTGGGATTATAAACATGTGCTACCACACCCCACTTTGTTTCTTACTTGAGTTTCATGGATCAAACTCAAATCCTTATACTTTACCAACTAAGCCATTTCCCCAGGTTCTTTTGATAATTCTTGCACTTAAACCTGCTGTTCATGGAGCCAGAACTCAGAAGGGCAATTAGGATACTGGCTTCCATCTTCATTTTGATATAGAAATCACTACCTTCTACTAAGTCAAAGGCTAGACATAGTACCTCCTCAGTGGTTGGAAAGAAGTCAACAGAATTTAAAATTGTATGACCAGGCACTGGAATCAGAGAATCATCTTCACTAAAGGAGTTGATGAAAGAGATGGTGATGTCTTCAGACTTCATAATACTGGGGGAAATCAAACCTTTCAACCTAGTACAATTTGGGAGGAAATTAAACAACTCCAGTTCTTTGAATGAAATAGCAAGACACCAACAAATCAAACATTCTTTTGCCCCAAAACTCATCTCTCAAGGATATGTTTCTGACTTTTGTTATAAGGTCCTCAAATGATATCTCGTTGCCCCTTCCCCACATTTTCATAAATGAGACAGCTATGGGCTGTGATTCAGTTGATGATGGAAATAAACTTTAGGAAAAGAGAGTATTAATAACTTGCATACTTAATGGCAGAGAAAGATAAAATTGTCACAGTAATTAAGTACAACATTTAAAGCTGTCACTTATATGCATTCCAAGATATAAAAGGCTCCTTTTCTAACAAGGAGAAAAATGATTTTTCCTAATGTGTTAGAGTTCTCCCCCACATCCCACCCCCACTGTGTTAGAAGCTGGTGTGCTGTCAGCAGCTTCCAGAGCACAGACCCCACACATGTTGGAAGGTCAAGCAGGAGCCCCCTGGGAGACAAATAAATGTTCTCAACAAAATGCCTTCCAGCAAGGCATGCTTTTCTGAAATGTATTGCTTTATTAACCAGTCTTCCCAAAGTTAGCAACATCAGCTAGAAATGACCAGAAAATGAGATTAAACTCTCACCAAATAAATTATTTCCTTCAAATATTACTGACTCTAGAAATGTATTGATTTATCATTTGAGAGCTAAATTTGTATTCATACATCTATTTATTTGTCAGATAATAGTCCTATCCCAAGATATCAAAAATGGTAAAAGTATATTTGAAATATGTTTTGTAGAAAATCACCAGGGCAACATGCCAATTTGGTCATATGGCTGCATCTAAAAGCCCACGCGTGCACTCACACGTGCCCTCTCTCACACATTCTCACACACATCTGAGACACTGAGACACTTTTGGAAAATGTTTAAGGACATTTCCAATTTTAAGATTAACTTTTGTTTCTCTAAAGTATAAATAATAAAATCTCTGAACTCTCTATTGTTACCTCAAGTAACAAAATATATAGACATATTTACTCAATAGTTGAATCTATATGAATAACTATTATTTAAATAATTGCTGGGAAAAATTGGTTTTGTTAGTTCTGTCTTTTAAACTTCGAGAAAACAAAATTAAAGAATAGTTAAGGTAAAGATGAGGTTTCTAAAACCCAGAGTCCCTATGCTGGTTCCTTTGTATTTATTTAAAAACTGACTTAATGTAAATTAACTGTTATTTTGTGAAAAATTATCTTGTGCCTCATTGGTCTGTGCAGTGATGATGATCAGCTAGGAAACTGGAAGTTATTAGGTGAAAGTCCTCTAAAGCAGGCTGTCAAGATGAGAGTGGTGAGGGGGATGAGCCTTAGTGTATGTTCAAGAAATTCCACTGGCCATGTTACATCCTTGAAAGTTTGAGTCAGTGGATGATAGAGTGACATCTTGTTAGCATACAGCCACCCCAATGATCTTTCCCCCTTACTCTTCACAACCTTGCGTGTACTTCCTAAACTGTTCTGAGGTTGGTCTGTGTGTCCAACAAGACTCAGCAGGAAAAGAAGTTCGTCATTTCCAAGATTAGATCAGATAAGACTGTGGCTTTCAATTGGGCCCTGTTTCTCTCATGCATCACATTCTCTTGGGGAAGATCCTTGCCATTTATGAAGATACCCAGCAGTCTTCAGGAAGCCCACCTTGTAAGAAAACCATAACCGAGACTGGTCCCAGTACACAAGAGTGGCCAACCAATCACCACATGACTCATGACTCAGCCAAGCCTTCAGGTGGAGCTGGGCCCATCTTAGAGCTGAGGAGACCTCCAGTGACAGACTTCAAGGTAGTGCCACTCCATGTGCCTGACCCCCAGAAACTGCGAGGGCATAAGTTTTAAACTGCTAAATATGGGGATAATTTGTCATAGGCAGAAAGTAGGCAATGACAAAATACCAGCAACATGACTGTGTTGTTAGGCTGAGGGGGAAAAAAAACACTGGGTGCAATTCTCCCCCTCGTGCTTTTAAGGGTTGTGAGAGCTTGCGGGAAGATAAGAAACAATGGGAGGGTTTTTTTCCTTAGAAATACACAAAATATCATTTTACTAATGATATCAGGGGATAATTGTGGAGGCTTTTCTATGCATGTATTTTGAGTGCAGGACACTAATTTTATAACTCTATCCTGCAATATGAGGTCACCACCCTTTTGGAATTATTAAAGCCGCAGCATTGGCTGTGAGGATTCTGCCGAAGCTGACCTCTGTTCCTGCTGAGGGGAGAAGCCACAGCACTTTAAGGAAAGCTGTCACTTGATGTCTGGTGGAGCAGGAAAGTACAAGCTTGACACCTAAGTTTTGTCACACTTAAACCTGATTTTGCTTTGAGAAGACTGCAATGTGGCCAAAAAGCCTTACAGCAGTCATGACTGCCTTGGATATTTTCCCTGGGACTGATGCCCCCAGCTGTTAACCTCTGTTAAAGCAAAGCAGGGCCCTTCTCCCTGTAACCACCTCTCTGTGGAGTCTAGAATCAACAAATGAGGAAGCTAAATGAGTTCCATTCTTACCCCAGGCAAGCATCCAAGAGACAGTGCTTTCTGGTGCCCAGCTCTCCAGTGTCTAGCAGTGGGGCATAACTTTATAAGGATAATAATTTTGTTATGCTTGTTCTATGTGATAAATATTCAGTTTCCAATGTAACGACTCATTCACAAAATATTTGACTTGCCAGAGCAGAGTGCAAGGGAAAAATGTTTGTGTAGAAGTTAGTACATGTATAAAAGAGGGAGCAGAAGAATAAAAGGTCAGCTTCCAGAAAAAGTTCTTTCTACTAAGGTCTTAAGAAGCCATCATGCAGTCTCCCAGCTCACTTAGATACCCCACCCTCTCATGACAAGGACTGATCTTTTAGTCACTTCATTCTTGTGTCTACTAAGCATACTTAAAGGTTCGATATATGTCAGCATGTGTTTTGCACCACCAAAACTTCTGACCATAACAGGAGTCTAAATAGTTGACACATGTAGAATCTTCTAGAACTACACTCATACCTCCAGCTATGACGACCTCTATTTTCCTTTTTCATGCTAACTCTAGAGCTCTGAGTCAGAATATTCTGTTTAGTGTGTTCAAGAAAAGTGGGGTGGAGAGGAGTATGAAGGTGAACCAACATGGAAGATGTTGATTGTTGAATATGTCATCCCTCCGCTGAAGCTTCATTCCACTGATGTAGCCTGAAACTAGGGTGCTGATACTGGCTTTCACCAGCAGCTGGCCAAGACCGGAGTCTCCCCAAAGATGAGGACAAAAGCTCAATGTGCAGCTGACTTGCTGTGGCCTCCAGGAGCAAGCCACAGCAGACACAGTTGCTCCTTAGGACAGAATGCCTGGAGTGTTTACTACAGAGGGCCACAAGCAAGCTTACATTTCTATTTCTGCAGAGGGAAGACTATAATGCCCAAGGATGCTCCCAAGCATTTCATAGAACAGAAAGCTATAGCGATTTCTTACATGTTTACCTCCCTGCATTTAAATCTTGCTGCTAGTTTTTACACTCTCTAGTTCTTATCTAATTTAATTGCATTTGATCTTGAGAATAATGGGTGAATTTTTCAAAAGCCCAATCACATTTTTCTTTGTTGGGTTTTGAACAAAAGAAATTGTTTTGTGATCATTCTCTTGATAAGTGTTCATAAATTCGATTTGATCTGAAATTGACGGAAGGGGAGTGAATATTATCAGAGCCTTAGCATAATGAAGTGTCAGTATTTGTTAATAATTCAGAAAATAGTCTGTGTACCTGTATGAATAGTGGACATATACTGGTTATGATTCTGTATAAAGTTTATATTATTTTTAATGTGTGGGGTGGGTATGTGCAGGTATAAGTGCATGTGTGGAGGCCAGAGGTCCACATCAAGTATCTTGCTTATTCAACTGCTCTCTCCCTTATTTTTTGAGACAGAGACTCCCACTGAACTGGTGTTCATATATTGGCTAGACTCACTGACCAGCAAGCTCCCAAGATCCACCTGCTTCCATCTCCCCAGTGCTAGGGTTACAGATTCATGTCCTTGTGCATAGCTTTCACACGAGTGCTGGGGATCCAAACTCGGGTCCTCATGTTTACACAGCAAGCACGTTATACACTGAGCCATTTCCCTGGTTCCTAATGTTGGTATTTTAAAAATTCACTAATAGGTAATCTACTACCTAGTACAGATGGTACGGTGTTTCTGAAAATCTGACAACTCTATATTGACGGCTTATCTTACATGCCCGAATTCCATTTCTCTACCTGTACAAGTTACACCCTGGAGCACACTCAGACCCTTGTCTTCTTTTCCATCCCTTCCTGGGCCAGGTTCTCTCTCAGAAACACCTCTGTTGCTGCTATGCAGGTTGCTCCTTGACTCCAGTCTCAGTACTCCCTGCCAGCTTACTGTCCGGGGCATGAGGCTGCCTGTTTGCTGATGGAAGGACCATACTCAAGAGGCAATTAAAACAACTACTCACATCATGTGCAAATATTCTCTCCCTCACTCTCTGATATTCCTCTTCTCTCTCTTCAATTGATTTACTTCGTCTGTCATCTCTAAATGGATGCATTCTGTTTTGCTGAACAGAGAAAAGAAATCAGGAGGGTTATCCATGTTGAGCGTTTAAGGAACTGTCAGCTAAGAATAATAAATGCTCATTTAGATAACTGGAGCTTGATAAGTCCCACTCCCTCTGCTCCCTGAGGAGACTGAGTTGAGGGACATGGGCTCTGTGTGTGTGTGTGTGTGTGTGTGTGTGTGTGTGTGTGTGTGTGTGATGCTGTGATAGAGTGTGCTGTTCTGGTTGCTTCCTCTTTGGTGACAAATAGCTTAAGTATTTTAAAAACAAGTGGGCCTGCACGTGCTTCAGACGTTGGGCCAGATCAGGTGTGAGATGGGACATCCAGGGATGACCTTTGTCACTTTTGCTGACCTCGGTGGCTCTGACCTCAGCAGGAGACAAAATGCTGGTGGAAAGGAGGAAGAGGTGAGTTCATGGGGCCAAGGGAAGAAATGGCTGTGTAAACTCGGGGGCTAGAGAAAGAACAATTGATCAGAGAAAGCAGGGAACGGAAAAAAGCGTCGATAGACTCTCTAGCTCCGAATTGGTGGTCTTTAATTTGCTCAGTGACTGATCCTGTGGATTGCATTGGGAATATAAACAAAATCTAGAAGCCTTGTTTGCTGATAGGTGTCAGTGCTGAAAAAGTTGAAGTAACAGTTCAAAGAACCCAGCATGAGGACCACTGGTCTTCATCCTGACTTAGTTCCTGCATCTCAGTCCTCCCAATATCTGCCTTTCTTGACATAATCCTGTCTGCACTAACCACATTCATCCGTACATTCATCAGACACCCAACTGAGTACAGGACACAGGCAATGTTTCCCAGTCAACAAGGGCCCTGGTGCAGCTCAGGTGGTGGCAGTGGTGGTGGAAGGCAAGGAGGTACAAATGAGGAACATGTTTTTTTAAAAGCACATCAGAGATGCACACACCGACTTACGGTGACTCACTGAGAGAAATTAACATGAGAATTTGAGTGAGAGGCATATTGTCTTACCTTTAAATAATTCTCAAGCAAAGTCGTTTTCAAAAATATCTATTTTGATTGTCAGAGACAGTAAGTACAATTGTCATGGCAAATTAAGTGATTTTGTGCTGTTCTTATTTTCATTTAACGTTTGTTTTTTTTTTTTTTTTTTTTTTTTTTTTTTTTTTTTTTTTTTTTTTTTTTTTTTTTTTTTTTTTTTTTTTTTTTTTTTTTTCTTGCCATTTCCTTAGTTTTCTCCCTCATCATCCAACCCTCCCCCCAACATCTAGGGAAGAGAGTCAGCAAGGTCTCTTTACCTTTGGCCAAGGACCATGATTAAGACTGTTCTAGAACGACATAGTGTTTTGTCACAAGCAACATACACAGGGATGATTTTCTGCTACACTTCATGCAAAACGAGCAGACACTTTACAAAGACCACACAACATGGGAAGAAAGGGTGGGAGACTAGACTGTGAACTTGGTTCTTTTCTGTGAAGACTTATTTTTAGGATAGTTGCAAAATCCACCTGTCCTCACCATAACAAGGTTTGTTCTTTACAGCTACACCGGTGGGTCATCGTCCGCATTGACAATCCAGCTCAATTTGTGCACAACGGAAGGACAGAGCTGTAGGGAGTGGAGCGACTGGCAGAGTTACACAGACATCTGGAAATGCGACTGACAAGCTTATCCCCAAAGCTCGGAGCTTGCGGCATCCCGACCCCCACCACTGACATGCAGCAGGGAACTGCGCCAAGCACCACCCATGCAGCCCAACACAGAGCCATTGCTAAGCAACCGGGAAACACCACGTGGCTACCCATCCAGCACTGAAGGGGAGGCAAGGGAGGCCAAGGAATTGGAGAGAGGGCGGTTGTCAGAGGCGGGGTAGAGGGCTGGGAGGCAGGAGGGGACAACAGAGGGACCACGAGAACATCAGTCAGCCCACCTTCAAGAACACCAGCCACTCTCAAACTTGAGAACCAACCTGATTGTCTTCTTTATCAATACTAGAGTTATCTCGCTTCAAGATAAACCGCTTCTGGGATTCTTCACTTTTTTCATCTTTTAAATGTTCACAAAACCTTTGCTCTGGTCTGCCAGCAAAGTAAAACATATCAATAAAAAAGTAATTTTCCTCATCTGATTAAAGTTATTTCTTAGTGTGTGTGTGTGTGTGTGTGTGTGTGTGTGTGTGTGTTTTATCCATAGTGGCATTTAACTTAAAAAGAGAGAGAAAGTTTACAAGTGGTTCTGATAATAGACATGCCAGCAACATACAGTTAAGGCACATCATTTTGTACATGCTATTAGAAAACCTTTTGTAGTTCTGAATTAAGACACTTGCTTGCTATATACTCATCACCATGACCAGAAACCACTTAAAAGGCTCCCACATGTAGTACTTAGACGATTTCTTTGTTATTTTGACCTTAATGGCTCCTGGACTCATACAATTCCCCACGCATATCCCCAGGCAAATATGTATTAATGTTCTGATCGAGGATTGAATCTAGGGGCTCACACCTGCTACCCAAGAGTTTTAACACTGAGCTGTATCACCATCCCTTTTTAGACTTTTAATTTTGAGACAGGGACTCACCACGTTCACTGGGCTGGCCTTGAACTCATTTTATAGCTCAGGCTGACCTCGAGATAGTGATCTCTGTACCTTGACCTCCTAAGTGGCTGGAATTACAGGCTTGTGCCACTGACCCTGACTAAATATTCATGTTTAGAACACGGAATCCATCTGTTCACCCGTGCCTAGTGACTGTCTCTTATCACATTCTAAGCGTCTCCTGAATCTACCATTAGAACATCTTTAAAAAACTATTTCTGCCTCTCTCCAATAGCAAATGCTCTGGAATTTGAATCCTCCAGTCTCTGATCTTCTTGACATGTCTTCTAAACCAGATCAGTAATCAAGGACGCTCAAGATCCTCAGTATAAACAACTTAGTGGCTGATTGGTATGAAGGAAAAGCTCTAATCAGTTACAAACTATTGATCCATCAATTGATTCTGTTAGATTCTTTCACTCTGTTAGTATTAGTTACTAAGGGAAAGGCCTCTACTTCTTTGTTACCTTCCCAGGGTTGTCACTGAAAACATCCCAGAAAGTCATGAATGTCTTGGGTCTTGGATTTATCCACAGAGGAAGTGCTCAAGTGTTTGTCCCTGGCTTAGGGAACATCTGTAATTCATGACTCATCACAGCATCTCTGACCAGTCTGATGTAAGACTTCTGGAGTGCAGAGATTCCTACCCTGCTGGGTTCCCCAAGCCATAGTCAGTGGCAGCAACTTTATACTATCTGTGCTCTAAGATGAGTGACTGGCAATTTTAAAAAATGTCAGTTTGCTCCTATCTCCAAGATAAGCACTTTGCTAATGAAAGTAACTGAAGCAGCGTCAGATTCCAAACAGGATGGGAAACAGTTTCTCCTTAGATACTTGCTCATGAATGAAGGCAGTGATAACCAGCTGGCAAGCACAGAGGATCATGATGGCACCAGGTGTACTGTGCACAAGTTTTATAAAAAATGATGCCATTCTCTTATCTTTTACTAATATCCTGTTAGTAAAGGTGGTTGCAAAAGTTAACTTTTTACTTCTTTTAAAGACAAAGAAAACATCCCTCAGTGATTCTTTGGATTGCAGGTCTATAGATTTGCCCATTTAAGCACAGACATCAAACAGCCTGGCCACACCCCCATATAGAGAGTCCAGTCACTCTGATTATACAATGAGCAGTGGGTTGGGGACTTAATATCTCAACAGAAAATTTCATCACATAATCTTGATGACCTATGTAAACATTTCCACCAAACTTAAAATGTAATAAAATCTAGTGAATGATCTAGAAGTGGAAAGAGGTTGTCAAGAATGAACAATTTTATTATAGGCTAGGCACAGTACACCTTGATTCCTTACAGTACAGTAAAGTCCCAAGATGGAAACACTGTGGTTTACGATAGACAACTCCCCAGAAAGTTTTAGTATCCCAGAATAGCCAACCAACACTTTTTCTGTTACATCATTTTTTTTCATAGAAAGTGAAATGAGGTTGCCAGTTTAAATAAAGATGTTGATTTCATCAATGTTAATTACATCATTACATCATATCAGTGTTAATTAGTTTCTTCTATCTTCTGGCTTTAGTCTGACAAGTTCTATCAAACAAAATAATCCACTTAAATTTATAGATATCCTTTTTGTATTTGTTTTTAACAGTTTGCAAACTTTCACATATAAATGAGATAGTCTGAGAATGTGGAATTTTGCGGCATGACTCAATGTGAATTTGTTTTGTCTAATTTCTTCTTATAAGAGGAAGGACATCAGAGTAAGATTTTAGAATACTAACTGGAATATAAGGTTCATGTGGGTAGAAACCTGTTTTCTTATAAGCCTTAATCCTTAGTGCCCACATTCAAGCCTGGCACACAGGAAGCACTTAGCTGAAAGAATAAATTAGTCAAAATTTAGCACAGCTGTTCCTAAATCATTATAACTCAGGGACAGATCAAGGGTCACTAAATAAATCATGAAGTCATACATTCTGTAATTATAAAACAGAATAGGAGAGAGTTTGATCAGTTGGAGCAAATATTCAAATTTAAGATGGCAAAAACATCTTGAAAATTGGATTTATGGAGGCTAGAGCAATGACTCAGCAGTTAAGAGCACTGGCTGCTCTTGCAGAAGATTGGGTTTGGTTCCCAGTACCACATGGAGGCTAACAATCCTCCATAACTCCAGTTCTAGAGCCTTTGATGCCTTCTTCTGGTCTGTGTGGTGCACATACATGCAAGCAGGCAAATACTTATATACATAAAACAAAACTAAACAAATCTCTTTCAAAACTGGATTTATGTTTATCACTCTATATATATATATATAT
>NW_008351177.1:759718-773265 GCF_000622305.1 Nannospalax galili
TATATATAATTTTGTATAAAAGTCTCGCATGTATCTTGAGTCAAAGTGAATTGGAAATGATTCTCAGTCCTCTCACTCTTGAATTCTTGATTTTGGACATTCCAGTGTAAAGTGTAATACAGTGCTATTTAAATACTACTTCTAAAATCCCATTTCCATTTCTCTACAGTGTTGCTATTTATTGCAACACAAACACAAGTGAAAAATATGTTGATAGTGTAACTAAAAGATAATTAGAAAACATTCTTATCTATAACATACACATTAAAAGTGATAATACTTGTTACTCTGATATAAATTAGACACCGTACATTCTATGTGACTGCTTTCCAAATACCTTAATTCTTTTCCACAACTTAGAGTGTAAAAATCAAAATTATTAATTTTTCATTGAAACATATTGTGAATGATCATAAACTAACCATCTGAAGTTTGCTTAAAAAGAATGAAGCAAATTTAGTAAGCATTTCCCAGGTTGGTTTTACAGAGAACTAATTATGACTTTACTGCTGAAAAGAAAATTTTGGTTTAAGCTCATACAAACCTAAGAATAAACTGAAGTACTCAAGTAATTGAATTAAAAATTACTGACAACTTACCATTGTATTACACCTATTAAAAATCTCTTTTACTACTAATTGAACACCACAGTAATATTATTTCTAAGCCATAAAATGAATGAAATTAAAATAATGGATTAGGGAATGTTATTTCAAACGGCAATGAATTACTTTTAATCTACTAGTATAGGAATGTGCTAAAAACAATTCTCAAAGCTGCAAAAACTCATGGTATTTATTAAACTGATGATACTGTAGACTGTGCAGTGTATCTCACAGGCATGTATCACTCACGTTTAAGTTTTTTAGTGGAGGATTTTGGTCCGTGAGTTACCATTTCTAGCTTTTACCTTAGTATCATTACCAAAAAGCACAGAAAATAAATGTAATGTTTATTTTAGATAGATAATAGTTTCCTCATCTCAAGGCAGACATATGTTTTCCCACAATTCACAGCATACCTCTACCGGTGAGATTCAGATGCTTCCATGGTGAGCACTAGCGTCTCTTCCCAGTACCTTGACCTCGCTCGGCAAAACTGTGAGATCTTAGTTTATTCCACAGAGCACCTTCATTAGATAGAGCTCATGTAGTAAGAAGCAGTGTGACTGGTGAAGAATATCGAATCTCACTTTGACTCAATCAATTCCAATTTCAGTTTAAAAATATCCCCAGGCAGCTTAAATTGGCATTCATTATTACTATTATTTTGACTCTTTTGCTAATCTTGAAGTCATGTTTAATAGTTTACCCTCACTGTCAGGTTCTTGAGATCAAACTTAATGACTTTTCTTCCTTATAGTTCAGCATAATCCTTAATCCTCCTCTACGACACATAATGGAAGACCTGAATACTCTTGAATAGGAAGGTTCACACAAAACCTTTCTGGTTCACGAAGGTGCATACCAATGTGTAAAACTGTTAAAACAAAGAAAGGCTGTTGCACACAGTGGGAGAACATGCCCTGGCGGGGAAACAGACAGTAAAGTATTTTAATGGTCAAGCATACTGTGGAAACCTAAGTGAACTAGACTCCAAAAATATTGTGAACATTTCAAGTAAAATGTTTACAGCAGGGGCTGGAGAGAAGAAGACTCAACAGTTAAGAGCACTGGCTGCTCTTGTAGAGGAGCCAGGTTTAGTTCCCAGCACCCACATGGCATCTCACAACTGTCTGTAACTCCAGCTCCAGAGGATCTTACCCCCCACTTCTGACTTCCACTGGCACCAGGCATACACATGGTGTACATACAGGTAAACACACATACCCATAAAAATGTTTACTTTCATTGAAATTAAAAAGCAAGCCCTGTGCCCTTCTTACTAAGTATATTTTGCAATTTCTCTTTTCAGTGTGTCTTCCACATCACTTCATTTTCTTTTAAATGGGATAGTACCTACGACTCTAATACAGAGTGCAAGTATTGTAAATTACACATTTATTTATTTATTTATTCATTTATTTATTTTGTGTGTGTGGAGTATGTGTTCAGAAGTCAAAGGGCAACTTGGGAGACTTGTCAGTTCTCTCTTTTCATCCTGTGGGTTCTGGGGATGCAATGTAGGCCCTTACTAGCTATTTTATTAGCTTCTTTCAAACTCATCTTCACAATCCTGCATACCTTTTCAAAACCATTTTCTTTCTTTTGTGGTAAGTGGGAGGAGGGTATATGTGTACATACTGTTCAAGTGTGTATGCGTGTGTGTGGAGGTATATACATAAGGTGCACATGCGTATAGAGTCCAGGGGTAGACATCGGGTGTCCTCCTCAAGCACTCTCTGCCTTATATTTTGAGACAGCATCTATCACTGATCTCACCTGGATCTCACTACTTTAGCAACATTGGCTAGCGAGCAAAAGCCAGGAGTCTTCTGTCTCCAGCTCCCCAGCACTGATTACAGGTCCGTGCCACCCACCATGCTAGGCTTTCTATTTGGCTTCTGGGGATCCAAACTCAGCTTCTCATGCTTGTGTAGGATGCATTTGGGGAACTAAGCCATCTCTGTAGCCGTGTTCTTCTCTGCTTCTTTACTGTGCTTAAATGTTAACAGAGACATGTAGCCTAATAAAGCACCTTGACTCTCCTTTACTGTAGACAGACCATCAGGAATGTCACTAAGCAAAACGTTCAAAGACAAAGTAGGTCTGTAGACCTATCTTAAATTGGTACTCTTGCTCTGGCAAGCAACTGGGCTCTGTGGATGCATGGGACTCAAACACTCCAATTTGCCTTGACAACGTGATTCTATTTCTAAGAATTTATCCACAAGAAATACCCATAAATGAACAGAGACTTCATTGTTGACAGCAGTAAAACAGTGACATTCTATCACGTACTAGGCAAGGAACTTACGGTGTGTTACAGGTAACATGCAGCTTTCTAAAATGATATCCAACAATTTTGACTGGTATGTAAAGGCACTTTATAAAAACATAAGTGTAGCTTGATTGCATGTATGTTAAGACTGTAACACATTACAGCAAGAATGATACTAGCAGAATGCTTATTCTGTGGGTGGTAAGATAACAGGCAATTTTACTGCTAACCTTTTGTGAATTTTTGATTATGATAAAAAAGCGTTATTTTATGACAACAAAATAATGAAAGCTATTATCTCAGAAAGATATCAAAATAATTCAACAGCTTAACAGTGATTCATAGGCAATCACTGGCTTATAGACCATTATTCTTATATTTTGAATATTTACAAGATACTCTGCCATAGCATGTATTATTTTATAATTAGTTAAATTGAGCATTTAGATGTTTTTTGTCAAATAATTTCTTAGTCCTTCTATTGTACCGCAACTTTTGGAAATTTCATATTTAAGTTTGCTTCCTGCTTCTAGTTTTGACTTATCACACTAAGATCATCTAGTACAAGCAAACTTAGCTCATCTTACAGAATTCCCTTGTTTATTGCTATCTTCTCCTTGGTTTCTATGCACAGAAATATTCATTTACCAATGACAATATTATGACAGTAACTAAATGATAGCATTCATCTAAAAGATTGTGCGCGTGCATGTGTGTGTGTGTGTTGTGTGCGTGTGCGTGTGTGTGTGTGTGTGTGCGTGTGTTGTGTGCACATGCGCTGAAAAGGAGACCAAACGACAACAATACAGAAAATGATTAAAATGGATAAGAAGGATACGAAACAAGTAAGAAGGGAAAAGAAATTTATTACAGTCAAGATCTGATATCATATTTTTTGTTTGCGAGACTAGTTATTCATGAGCTATGTTGTGCATAGAGTCTCAGTACTCCAAAGAGGAATAGAATCAGATAGGTAGATCACTGAGGTTAACATCATGGGGTTTGTTCTTCAGGTTTATCTTTGAATCAAGAGTTTCCAGACATGAAGGATAATGCAGAAAGGAAAACACCTTCAACAATAGCCTGTGGATGATTTTACATCAATGAATATAAAATGTCATGCACTTCTATTCCCAGATGCAGAAGTAACATGCACTATAACTCCTAGGGTCTTGAAATAAAAACATCTTCCTAGTTTTATCCTGTAAGTGCCAAACAATCTGGAAAGATGACTGTTATTTGGGAGAATTTTCAATTTGAGGATTAGCCTATGCTTAAGATTCACAATTAGCCTAGGATAACTTATATTTCAAAAACACCAATGGTATTTTCTAAGTAAACCTATGAGGACATAATACGGCCTCCATTCACAAATATGATACCTGGTTCAACATGCTCATCACTTCTCTCTCCCCTGCTGCTGCCCTGACAGGAAACACATCACTCTGGATGTGGTTTTTACTTCTTTCCTTTTCCAACACTTCCTCGATGATGCATTTCTTGTTCGTTTACATTGTATTAATTTCTTGAAAGTTGCCTAACTTCAAGCCTTTTCTCATCAGTAGTAATAAGCTAAAAGGATGGCTAGACTCCCGATGTACCTTCTCTATCCTCTACTTACTGCTTCATGAGCTTTTTAAAAGATTGCTACATTAACATATCCAATGACTGAAAGTTCCTCTCCCTAAAAAGAAAACCCAGTGCCTTTCAGAATTTGCACCAATAACTTTATGGGAAATGAATATCAAGTAGTACACCACATTTAACTTAGAATAGCTTTAGAATTAAATTTATTTTAAAATACAAATGTAACACTGAGGAGCAAACCCATCACACACTGTGTCCTTTCAGTTCTGTGGTTTATTAACTGTTTGACTTTCTTGGCAATTTATACAGCCTCGCTAAAGGAGGGGTACTGACATTTTGCTTTGTTGTATAAATTGAAAAATTATAATACTTACCTTAGCAAGCATAGGAGGATTGACTAGATACAAGGCAATCAGGGAAACCCTGAGGAGCTTTTTAGGCATCATAAGGCAGAAACTCTTATTATACTACTCATATTTTTCTGAGTGGGCAAAATTGATAGACTCACCAGAATTCATACTTAAATATTTGTATTATATTTTATTCATTTATTTACTTTGTGTGTTCACGTATGTGTGTTTGTGCACATGTGGCTATAGAGGACAACTCTCAGGAGTCAGTTCCCTCCCTCCACCGTGTAGGTCCTGGGGATCAAACTCAGGTTGTCACACTCAAAGGCAAGTGCCTTGACCCACTGAACCATGTCACCAGCCCAAGGCACACCAATAAATATTGAACCAAAATTCTTATTAGGGTTCATCTTAATTGTGATCGATTCAATTTGTACCATAATACTCAAATAATGATTTAATTTATGAGTATCCAAATGAGACAATCAGGTGTTTATGAAAGTAATATTACCTTCAGAAACAGAAAAATAATTGCTGTTTCTTGGACTGAAAAATTTTTAAAATATAATATAATGCTATACATGAAGTAACCTATCAAAACCTATACGCAAATAGTGCATTTCCATTAATGCACGATCCAGAACGACCAGTGTGATTTAGGTCATAAAGAACGTGAAGAAATGCTGTTTTCCACTTTCCTGTTTTGAAGGTCAGAGGGAGGACAGGAAAGCAGAGATCGGAAAGCTGAGGGTTGTGATCCCCGAGGTTCACTGTGAGATCTGGAATGGGCTGAATTTGGAAGATATCAAGTTGTGGGATAAAAGGAATTTCTTTCACTAGACCCCAATATGTATGAACAGTTGATGTGAACATTACATCATATTACTGTAACGTCCATGTCTACTGACACTCTCATCTTCAAGTGTTCCCTAAAATTACCAAAACACAAATGCTAACTGTCAGTGTTACAGGTGAATCTAGAAGCACCAGGAAAGCCTAACTCTGCTGCCCACAGAGAGCATCTCTGCATGTTGGGACCCAAACAGAAGCAATTCTGCTTCCTCGGGAACAATTATACACTTAGGGTAAGACTATATGTAGAGTGCACACACACAAGGTTCTTTCTAACTGTCCTAACCTTCACAACACACATTATGCAGTTAACATACATATAGTGCTTGTATGTTCCCTATGCCTGCACCTGCTCGCAATTGTTTCTCTTTTGTGTTCCTGTGTTAGGTACATATGTTTGTGTAGTGTACCTTTGTGCATGTGTGTGTTTAGGTCAGAGGTCAATGTTCATTACCATTCCTTAGGATACTATCCACCTTGTTTTTCTGTTTGGTTTTGTTTCATTGCTTGTTTTTGAGACAGAGTCTTTCGTTGGCCTAGAATTTTCCAGTTTTGCTAGGCTGGCTGGAAACAAGCCTCAGGGATCATTCTGTCTCTGCCTCCCAGTGCTTGGATTACAAGTATGCACTACCACACCTGGCTTTCTTACATGGATTCTGGAGATCAAATTCAGACACTCTTGCTTGCACAGCTAGCATTCTATTGGCTGAGCTGCCATCCCAAACTTTTGGCAGTTTTAAAGACTATCAAATACAAATTAGGGTTTCATAAGTGGACCAATGGCAGCAAGAGCACAGGGCTTGATTTTCCTCTTGCTTTTCATCATAACCTGACAAGGCTCATTCTATTATGCTAATTCTTTCCCTAACCTTGGAAAGGTTAAGCACCCAGAGGCATGAGCTCCTGGCCTTTGCATTTAATCGCTTATGAATTGACAAGGAAAGATGAAGACTTGAGTTTCATTTTTCTAGCCTACAAAATGGACTAGCTTTGCTACCTACAATACTTTGAGCTAAGTGAATAAACAAGCAAATAAGTAAATATAACCTTCAGATGCATCATTATGATATATAAAAGTGTCCTAAAATAATCATTATATATTCTCTTTATAGGAAGTATATGATTGTTTTGTTTCCAGAATTGTAAACTATAGCACCAAAAGTACAACAAGCTTTTCTTTCTTCCTCACTACTACTTCTGAGATTTCCCTCTCTCCTGCACAGAGCCTTAGACTCTCTGAGGAAAAACAAAGAATCACACAGAGAGAATAGAACATGTTGAAGGAAATGACATAGAGTTTGTCTGTTTTACTTAGCTTTCAATTGCTGTGATAAAACACAGACCAAAAGCAACTTGGGGAGGAAAGAGTTTATTTCGCCTGATAGCTTACAGTCCATTATGGAGAGAAGCCAGGCAGGAAGAACTCAGGGCAGGAACCTGGAGGCAGGAACTGAAGCACAGACCATGGAGGAACGCTGCTCACTGCCTTGCTTCCCTGGCAGGTGCTCAGTCTGCCTTCTTATATAACTCAGGACCACCTGGCCAGAAGTGGAACCCCCACAGTAGGCAGAGCCTGTCCACATCACTCCATAATCAAGAAAAAGCCTCAAAGACATGGCCACAGGACAATCTGGTGAAGGGAATTCCTCAGTTGAGGTTCCCTTTTCCCAGGTATGTGAGATTGACCAAGGTCAAGAAACAGCTCTCCATTTGCGCATAAGTGATGATTCAAAAACTAAGTGTCTTCACGAAGAAAAGATACATGCTTAAAGTAATGAATATGTTAATGACCACCATTTCATCATTAAACATAGATATATGTATCCAAGCAACATGAAAAGGGAAGGGCTATGTGTTTAGCCAGTAAGCCTCATGATTTTCCTGAATGCAATGAAATTCTTAGCTGTCTGATCTCTGGTTTCTAGTCAGATGATTGACAGTGCCATCCCTATAAAAAATTCACAGTAGCTTCATCATGTTTAGAAATGACAGGATGCCAGTCAGCCACTCCTAGATTTCTAAAAAGTGCTAAGATAAATAGATACTGGGTCTTCTGCCACCAGCATACTGTTTTCCAGTGTCTTTACAGTGCCCCCCGCCCTCTGGCTCTTGACCAAGGAGAAGAAACAACAGACATGGAGGAAACCCATGCTTGTTCTTTGTTTGTTTTGTTTTGCTTCACTATAAACCCAGTCACCTGCAGGACATGAAATGCCCCCATGGTGGATACCAAGGATCCCCAGTGTAAGCCTCGGTGCTCCAGGCCACTCAGCAGACCATGTGGTCCTTTATATGGGGACTGCTGGGGGCTGCTGTCTCTCTGTTCTGGATCTGTGCTCTGAAAAGGTGGATGGCCCAGTATCCTGTGGCCAGGACAGTAAGAAGCCCTCAGTGCAGGGATTCTTAACAAAGCCTCTGCATCTCCGTTGCCTCAACTCTAGAGAAGCTTTCTCTAGTGCTATAATAGATTTCATTGTTCTTGATTTACTGACTAGACAGCTTACTTAACAGTGTTTTCTGGAACAAACAAATGCCACACATCCCTCCAGACAAGTTCCGAGGACCACACTCCTCAGAAATCATGAAGTTGAATCCTAAGCACTTAGCTCCTATTTTGTATGTTTTGTTTTGTTTTGAGATATGATCTTACTTTGTAGCCCAGGCTGGCTTTTAGCCAAGCTGGTCTAAAACTTACTAGGTAGCCTAGGTTTGCCTCAAACTCATGACAATGCTCTTCATTATTAAGAGGAGCCTTTGGGCCACTTTTCCTGGCTTGCAGCTTATGGAGGCTGAAAGCACCCTCTTCAAGGTGTTTGCTAGTTCTGTGCTTTGCTCCATTCTCTTAAGGGTAGGGGATTTGAGGAAAGGAGAGTGGGTGGTTCTGAAAGATGAAATAAAAATTGATGAAGAGATGACAACCTTTTAACATGAAAATTATCTGGGACGAGTTAACCATTGCTTTGCCTTGTGTAAAGCTATCAGGTATGCATGGTCAATGATCTCATTGCTTTGGAAAATGCCAGTGTAAATGGATGGTTTCTACTCTGCATATGTTATACCCCAAGTGAGCATCCTTTCCCTGGAATGAAAAAGGGAGAGGGAGGTGAAAAAATACCCAGGAGAAAAGAGCATTTTGCTCTGAACATAGAAAAATAAGTGAAAGAGAGAAAAAATTAAGATCAGAACAAGTGACAACAAGAACAGAGCTTCTAATATATAAACCACATGTTTGTACCATATGAAACATCTCAACAGCATCACTCTCGTATTTTTGCTAAATGTCAAAAATGTAACATTAGCCTGCTTTGGAAGCTCATGCCTATAATCCCAGGTCCTTGGGAAGCCAAGGGTGGAGGATCACAAATTCAAGGCCAGAGTGGGTTGTATAGTGAGTGAGTCCTTATCTTGAGATAAACATAGTAAATTTGAAAAAGAAAAAAGAAATAGACTGAGGCTGGGGATGTTATCTCAACTTGCTACTAAACATGAGGCTCTGGTTTCCATTCCCAATACCGCAAAAGAAAAAACAGCAGCATTATAGAGAACACGTACATTATATTGAAACACGTTTCTGTCAACACACAGAGGAAAAGGTAAAGGGAATAACTGAATGTGAAAGCCCAAACAATGACAACGACCACAAACACCTAGGGTCTCCTCTCAAAGGCTCATCCTTGATTAGTTCTGAGAGCTGGCAAACCTTCAACACTGCAGGGCAAGATGATTTCATTATCTCCCTAATGTGTACCAGACCAACCTGATTAACAGTACCATCTTGGGTTGTCTCCCACAAGAACCAATTTTACTCCCTGCTTTCCTAGATACCCTAACTTCAGTCCTATTCTTCTGTGATGGAGACTCTTGGTGAGACCTTATTATCCCTGGAAGTCCTCCCTTCTTGAACACATTCTACTTGTTAACACCATGTGTCCCTGAAGCATCATAGTGTACCTATTCTAAAGTTTTGAGGTTTATCTACTTGAAGTTCATTTTTAAGTAACATTCCCATGGACCTCACAAGACCACCATCTTCCAATGACCCTCCAGGAATCAAATAATTATTGTAAAGTTCTCAGCTTTGAGGTCAAAGAATCAAGTTAAGCATCCTGATATCAGTTGTTACAGAAAAACCTAGGGTGATTCCCTGTCTAACCCTCAGTAGATTTCCTATTCAATAACAGCACTAGAGTGACTTTATAAAAACTTCTTGTTAGATTGCTCTAAGAATCTGTGGTCACCACCTCTGCAAAAAGCCCAGTTCTGAGTAACTGTTCAATACATTGTTATAAATTTGTGTAGAACCAATAACCCAATGTTCAATGAATCCCCTCCTCACTCTATTTGAGCACTAGTTTTCCTCAAAGTCCCCTAAATGCCTACATAAGCCATGAAATGTGTGTTCAGTAGACAGACTTCATAAAATCTCTTTTGGTGTTTCCTGCTAGAAACATGAAATAGTGAATATTGTGCCCTCAAACATGCATAGCTGTCTACTATTGATCCACAAAGAGAAGCGTTTTGTAGGGTTTTAAAATTTTTGTTTTATTTTATGTGTATGAATGTTTTGCCTACATGTATTTAAGTACATCATATGCATGCAATGCCACCAGAGGCCAGAAGAGGGTATTGGATCCTCTGGAACTGGAGTTAAGGTCAGTTGTTAGCTGCCATGTAGGTACTGAGAACTGAATTTGGGTCTTCTTCAAGAGCAGTCAGTGCTGTTAACTGCTGAGTGATTCCTTCAGCCCCCAAGTTTTACAGGTTTTAAGAGGACAGACTCTGAAGTTTTGGGGTTTTTTCCCAGGCTCTATGAGCAAAGTTTAAGATCTATGATGACAGAAATCCTGCCTCGACATCTTTGTGTCCCCACAAAGACTTCACTCCAGATGCTGAAATGGGTTGGTTGGTAAGCTGTAGCTGTTGGAAGTGCTTCTGCCATCTGCAGTTTTGTTAGTGGCTTCAGGACATCAAGGACAGGACCTGACCTCTCTGCTATCAAGTCACTTTTCCCTCAGGCACCCCAAGACTATCAATACTAGACTTCTAGTAACTTGATTTGAACTGTCTCCATCTTGTCTTCTAGTGTCCCACAGAGCTGATGCTCTCGTATGTGCACATAGTGAGAAGCCACAGGTGCCGATGGCAGTAATGCTATAAGAATCCTACTCTAACATTATTGATAAGGATGAGTCTTCAATTGAGCAAAAAACAATGAAATGCAGCAAATCAAGGCTTATGTTTAATGGATGTATTCTCTTATACTAGCAATAATAAACCAGAAAAATATAGCAGGCACTATCAAATTATAGAAAGATTCTCTTGTTTACATATATGGACAAGTTAATCTTCAAAACATTTTGACAAAGATAACAGTTCTTTAATTACCATTTCTTATCAGATAATAAAGGATTTAAAGAGTTGGAATCCTCATCAAAATCTTTACTTTTTGGTCTAAGAGAGTTAGATTAATCAATTTTCACAGTGGTTTAGATCCTAGTCATGCTAATTAGTGCTTCTCTGTCAGTCCCAAATGGAAATTTTGTTTGAAGGATTAAATGTAATAATACATGTGAATCAAGAGATGAGGAACATCTTCTAGTTACCATGGATGACTAGAAGGTGGCACAGTGTAAGAGATGGTTCCTGTTAACTCACTCAGAAGAGTGTCCTGAGACATAGTCTTCCCACCTAGAAGAGCCAGTGGAGATAACTGAGGATGTGACAGAGACTGCTGGACGGAGGTCATTCTGTCCACACGCAGCCCTCGCTGATTGTTCCATTGTGACCTGAGTATTTTGAACTTCACTCAAAGCTATTTTCTCTCTGTGAAAGCCTCAAGTTTCTGAAGCCGCACTTTAGAAGGGCTCAAACTGTTCCTCATCTAGAAAAACATGACACATGGAAACAAATACCCTGACATAGCTGATACAGTTACAGTAATTTATGCATTGAAGTTCCTGGAGCACCTTATATTCCAATGATATGGAATATATTTCAACGAAGAAAACCAAATAACACACACAGATATGTGTGTGCATATATGTATATATAACATATAAAATATATTTTTCTCCCTCAACTTTTTAGTCCATTTTCACATGTGCAATCCAACCACTTCACATTTTGTGCCTTTTCCTAATATGGCATTTAAAATATACATTTTTATGTGTTTGCATTGGAGCAACACAAATTTATACATATGGAAAAGCTATTCCCAGTCATACCAGTCACAGGTAACCACAAGAGAAATTTCCATCCCAGCTCTCCCCTTTACATGAGCAAATATATTTCTACCCAACAGTATGTCTAAATTAATGAAGTTCCCATTAACCATCAAATGCTCTGGTGATACAACTCTTAAAGTTCTCAGAGAGCCTAAATTCACCCAAATTAAACACTCTCCAAAAATAAACCTCAAACAGACTATTCTAAAGAGAATGCTCCATTTCCAACTTCAACTCCTAAGACCATGGCAGGAGACATTTAAAACAAAATACTTAACGCTCCACAAAACAACTGCTCTCACTGTGAAAACTGCTAACCTAAATCCAGGTCTTGAAAAATACAATGCATTATTATTTGAAGGAAACTTTCATTCATCCTTTTTCCCATTTGTTTCGCTTCCAAAGTATCAATTAACTCTTAACCTCTAACACCATCGCTCTTGCCTCCTAAGAGTCGCTGAAATAACAGAGGATCACCAATGTGGTTGGCATGCATCAGGAGGACTTCACAGCCTTGGGTGTGGTTTGTGGCGCTCACTCTTCAGGAAATGCGTAGAAAGCCCACAGTTTGCAGTCTACTCTCTTTAGGTCTTGGGCATATTATAGAAAGATGGTAGAAGGGTCTAAGGAAGAGCTGGTGCGGGCACTCCTATAGTCATAGTCAGCACCCTTTAAGGTCTGCTCACACTCACTGGGAACTCTCCTGAAGATGTAAAAATGTAGAGTCTGTTTAACAAATGACCATTAGGAAATAAAACTGGGTGCAAGAGAGGGGGCTCAGCTGTTAAGAGCAATGGCTGCTCCTGTGGAGGACCCAACTTCAGTTCCCAGCACCCACATGGTGCCCAACAACCCTCTATAATTCTAGTTCCAGTTGATCAGATGCCCTCTTCTGGACCCTGAGAGGTGCTGCACATATGTAGTACACATACATACATGCACACACACACATAAAACTAAAAAAAATATTTTTTTACAGCTGGTGATTCTCTGGAAGTAAGGAGTTTTAATAGTATGATTTCTACCAGTGGGACACTTAAAATGTCTTAAAGACATTATATTCTGCTCTCTTTTTTGAGAACTGGCAGGAAATACAAGGATTCAGAGAAGAACTAACAAGTTTCTGAGATCATGGGACTGTTCTAGACATACTTTTGCAATGTAAGCAGTTGACATGTGCCTAGCCTGGTGGATAATCTGACTTTTAAAGTTCAAATTGTACTAAAATTTAGCTCACTTAAAATTTAAAGTAAATAGTCACACGAAGTGACCCCAGTTGCAGAAAACAACATACATCTATCCAAAGTCTTTATACAGACTTAATATTTTTACAAACTAGTCTAAGAGCAAGGACTCATATTCAGGACTACATTATTGTAAAATCAGTATAATCTATAAATAAATTCAGTCTCCAGTTATAACTCAATCAAGCTTAATCTATTCAGTCTACTCGTGTGTCCATATTTCTATGGCCTTAGAGTCAAATAGAAAGAAAAAAATTAAAAGGAAAAAGTCAGTTACTTCTCTATTTTGTTCTCAGCATGTCTCTGTTTTATGGCACCTGCAAGTCACTAGGAAAAATAGAATGGAGACTGAAAAACACAAATAACAACACACACACACACACACACACACACACACACACACACACACA